>NW_026888261.1:0-9527 GCF_032173495.1 Musca vetustissima
AAAGCAACATCCCAAAAACCCTTTATTTACCCACAAACTTCAGATGCTGCCACACAAATTCTTGGTTAAATTCGTTTAGACGCTAGAGTGATTAAACAGACAGACGGACAGACAGACAGACAGACGGACAGACACAAATTCTGAAAAGGCTTTTGTTTTAGTTTGCAAGCAATTTTTTTCTCATTTTGGCTGTTTGATTCTGGAATGCAGTTTGTCTACTCGTTGGCCATGCAGTGGCGCGTTGTGAATTCTTTGGTATTTTGGTTAGACAGAGAGTTAAATTAATTTGCCGTGGCTTTGAAAGAACAATAAGCGCCACACACACAAACAAAAGAAATAGAAATAAGTGAAAACAATAGAAATAAGTTTTACTTAAAAAGGTATAATTTTTCAACATCAGAAAAGGAAGAAACGACAGAAAAATCCTATTGTTGGTCCATGAAAAATATTTAAAAGAAAATCCACAACTATAAGTGGCCCATGAAAAAATATTTTTAAAAAATCCACGCCTATTGTAAGTCCACGAAAAATTATTTGTAACCAGTAAGGAAAGTAGAAAAGTCGGATTGGGCCGATTATATTATACCCTTAACCACTTTGGGTATATTGTACATATGTATCCTTACAATTGTATGTCAATGTTCCCTCGAAGGAACATCCTCATGTCTTTCTGCAACCTATGATAATTTCATTCAGGCAGATTTAGAGTCGTCTGCGTACCAAGGGACAAATTTATGGAAAACGATTTATAGCAAAATTGATACACGCTATTCGGCATGCCGCACTGTAAAACCAGTAAGGAAAGCAGTAAAGTCGGACGGGGCCGACTATATGATACCCTTCACTACTTTCGGTATATCAAACAGATGAAACCTAAAAGACGTCGAATTTTTAAAGGACCAGGGACAAAATTATGAAAATCAATTATAAGCGTATATATATATATGTATATATTTGTAAAAACGGACGACACCGTTTACATTAAATCGGACGAAAATATATATGGGAGCTATATCTAAATCTGGACCGATTTTCAAGAAACTTAACATACATTCATTAATTCATTACGCAATGCCAAATTTCGTGCAAATCGAAAGATATATAGAGACTTTGGTAAACCATTTACATTAAATCGGACGAAATTATATATGGGAACTATATCTACATAATTCTAGACTTAATTCAGTACGCTGTGCCAAATTTCATGCAAATCGAAAGGATATAGAGGGACTTTGGTGCCCCATTTACCTTAAATCGGACGAAATATATATGGGAGCTATATCTAAATCTGAACCGATTTTTAAAACTTGGCACACATCATTCTGGACCTAATTCAGTACTCTGTGCCACATTTCATGCAAATCGAAAGATATAGAGGGACTTTGGTGCCCCATTTACCTTAAATCGGACGAAACTATATATGGGAGCTATATCTAAATCTGAACCGATTTTCTCGAAACTTGGCACACATCATTCTGGACCTAATTCAGTACTCTGTACCAAATTTCATGCAAATCGAATGATATATAGGGACTTTGGTGCCCCATTTACCTTAAATCGGACGAAACTATATAAGGGAGCTATATCTAAATCTGAACCGATTTTCTCGAAACTTGGCACACATTATTCTGGACCTAATTCAGTACACTGTGCCAAATTTCATGCAAATCGAAACATATAGAGGGACTTTGGTGCCCCATTTACCTTAAATCGGACAAAACTATATATGGGAGCTATATCTAAATCTGAACCGACTTTCTCGAAACTTGGCACACATCATTCTAGACTTAATCTAGTACGCTATGCCAAAATTTGTGCAAATCGAAAGATTTTCAGAGACTTTGGTGCTCCATTTACCTTAAATCGGTCGAAACTATATATGGGAGCTATATCTAAATCTGAACCGATTTTACAAAAATTTCACAGACATCAATCTGGACCTAATTCAGAACTCTGTGCCAAATTTCATGCAAATCGAAAGATATAGAGGGACTTTGGTGCCACATTTACCTTAAATCGGACGAAACTATATATGGGAGCTATATCTAAATCTTATCCGATTTTCTCGAAACTTGGCACACATCATTTTAGACTTAATTCAGTACGCTGTACCGAAATTCGTGCAAATCGAATGATTTTCAGGGACTAAAGTCCATAAATCGGACAAAAATATATATGGGAGCTATATCTAAATCTGAACCGATTTTTCCCAATTTCAATAGGGTTCGTCCTTGGGCCAAATAAATGAGCTGTGCCAAATTTCAGAAAAATCGGATTATAAATGTGACCTGTACTTTGTTTACAATTTAACATCAACAGACGGACGGACAGACGGACGGACGGACGGACATGCATAAATCGACTCAGAAAGTGATTCTATGCATATTCTCAAAAGGAACCATGGGTCTATCTCGATTCCTTTTGCCTGTTACAAACATATGCACAAAGACATAATACCCTGTACCACAGTGTGGTGAAGGGTATAAAAATAAATCTCAATCAGACACCCGTTCGAAATACATATAGAAACTATGGCATCTGCATAAATTTCAACAAAACCTAATAACGTCATTCAAGTTTCAATTTGATATGGGAGCTATATATAAATCTTAACGGATCTTAACGAAACTTAACACACATCATTCACACACTTTGGTGCACCATTTGTCTTACATCGGACGAAAATATATATCGTAGCTATATCTAAATCTGAACCGATTTTCAAAAAACTTAGCACACATCATCCTAGGCTTTATTCAGTACGCTATGCTAAATTTCGTGCAAATCGAAGGATATATAGGGACTTTGGTACACTATTTACATAAAATCGGTCGAACATATATATGGGAGCTAAATCTGAACCGATTTTTAAGAAATTTTATACACATCATTCTACACTCAAGTCAGTACGCTATGACAAATTTTGTGGAAATCCACAAAAACATATAGGGACTTTGGTGAAACATTTACATAAAATCGGTCGAAAATATATATGGGAGCTATATCTAAATATGAACCGATTTTCAAGAAAATGTACACACATCATTCTAGTCTGAATTCAGTACGATATGGCACATTTCGTGCGAAGGATATATAGGGACTTTGGTTCAAATCGGTCCCCATATATATACCAAAAATTTGGGGAACCGATTTATATGGAAATTAAGCACACAACTGGACCTATATTTATAATTTTAGTAGAGTAATTTGGTACCCAATAAGAACCTAATATACAAAATATCACAGAATTCAGTTATAAAACGAGCCCAAGAACCCGAAAATACCGAAAGTTGGGGGTACCCTTGTATGGGGGCTATCCGAAAAAATGGACCTTTATTTATAATTTTTGTAGGGAGATTTGCTACCCAATAAGAACTCAAAGTACCAAATTTCAGCGAATTCTGTTAAAAACGCGCTGAAGAACCTCAAAATACCGAAAATGGGCTTTGGTAGTTATTGTATGTACATGGATTGCTGTTACGTCATGTTAGTATGTCGTGTAAAAGGAGAGAAATATGCATCTGATGATGTCGAGATATCGAATTTTCAATAACATTACTTTCTGGCCTTTTGCTCCTCATCCCCATGAAAGTTGTTTCCGATGCCATTCATGCCATTATTATTTGCTACTTTTCGATGTTTATGTGGAAATTTTCACATAAATCATTTTCCGAACATGCTAGCTGAACAATTTTCGGGGTCGTTAATTTATATGTAACATTTGTCACTGACACGTAGTCTGGCCAACTGGGTGCCAACAACAGTCACAGAGTAGTCGACACAATTGCAATTTAAATGAGTGGCAAATGAAATGAGAAGAGAGAGCACAGATGAGAGTTTCATGAGCTACTTTTTTAAATTTAAATATACAGTTAATTTGAAATTGGACAGATGGAAGTAAAATATTTTAAGGTTCAAAGAACTTGCCTAGAAGTATTCAATATGTTTTGAAATATGGAAATTTCTGTGTAATTTAAATATCGCTTTAATTTTCTCCTTGAAATTAACTTTTTTATGTAAAATTTATTTGTTCCGTTTGCAGTTTAAAATCCTCTCCAATTTTCTCCTACCATGTCTCCTTCCATGTAGTCATCCTGCAAAATATTGGTCAATAAAATAAATTAGTTTTGCTAAAGAAGGACAAAGGCCATAAAATATATATCCCAAAAACAAAGAATCACAAATTCCTGTAAAATTCGAAAAAGAGCCTGAAAACAACACCATATATAGCAGTTCTATATAAATGCATTACTGGCACAATGCCCATATAAGGTAACAATAAAGGGTTATAAAAATTGAAAGACAAAAGACAGAAATAAATATATTTTCAAAAATATATTTACGTAGATTTTTTAAAAATATTTTTTATATCGAAATAATAGGCGTGGAATTTTAAAAAGTATTTTTTTATCGTATGCGTGGAATTTTAAAAAAATATGTTTTCAAGAGATGTCGATTTAAAAAAAGTCGGAACAATAGAATGGTGATTTTTCTGTTATTACAAGGAAATGTCCTTAAATAAATAACAAAACCAAGATGGGTAGGCAGACTGGTCGTCAGTCTGAGAGCGAGAAACAACTACAATTTTAAGCTGGTTAGGGCCGGGTTTTAATAAAACGAAAACAAAAGACAAAATGTGCTACTGAGATATTTGAATTTTTACTAATTGAGAACGGGTATCAAAAAACAGGGGTGAACACAATAGACTCGTACAACATAGTTGTGGCCTAACTACTACTACCAGAAACACGTACAACAACTTGTTGGCCCATTTTTTGTTGATGTTACTGCTTAAGGTTTGAACAATCGAAAGGCAAGAAAAAAAAGAAGTAAAAACCAGTAAGGAAAGTAGTAAAGTCGGACGGGGCCGACTATATGATACCCTTCACCACTATGGAAATTGGATGAAATAAAATATGTGATATTTATCTAAATCGACTTAGATCTATCCATAAACATGTCATTCGATTGTTACAATGGGACAAAAGTGTGTAAATCGACTTCAAACAAATATCAACTAAGTAATTCTATGCTCAATTTTGTACGTTGTGCAAAATTTGATGTCAATCTGACTAACATGAGGAGTCTGATGTCCAATTTACTTAAAATCGGGCGAAAATATATATGAAAGATATATCGTAATATGAACCGATTTCAACGAAACTTGTCACAGGTTAGGTAATACTAATTTCAGTACGTTTTGTTCCTATCAGCCATATATTGGATCCTTGGTGCGTCAATTACTTAAAATCAGTTTTTAATATAACGGAGCTATATCTAAATCTCAACCGATTTTCTCGAAACTTGGCAGACATCACTCTAGGCTCAATTCAGTGCGTTATGCCAAATTGCGTGCAAATCGAAGGGCATATAGGGACGTTGGTGCACCATTTACCTGAAATCGGACGAAACTATATATGGGAGCTATATCTAAATCTGGACCGATTTCCCGAAACTTGGTAGACATCACTCTACGCTCAATTCTGTACGTTGTACCAAATTTCGTGCAAATCGATAGATATAGAGGTTCTTTTGTGCACTATTTACCTTAAATCGGACGAAACTATATATGGGAGCTATATCTAAATCTGAACCGATTTTCTCTAAACTTGGCAGACATCACTCTACGCTCAATTCAGTACGTTATGCTAAATTTGGTGCAAATCGAAAAATATATAGGGACTTTGGTGCACCATTTACGTGAAATCGGACGATACTATATATGGGAGCTATATCTAAATCTGGACCGATTTTCACGAAACTTGGAAGACATCACTCTAGGCTCAATTCGGTGCGTTATGCCAAATTGCGTGCAAATAGAAGGGCATATAGGGACTTTGGTGCACCATGTACATTGAATCGGACGAAAATATATATGGGAGCTATATCTAAATCTCAACCGATTTTCCCAATTGGCACACATCAGTCTGGATAAGGTTCAGTACGCTATGCCAAATGAATGAAGCTGTGTCAAATTTCATCCAATTCGAATAATAAATCGGCCTGTACATTGTTAAATTTAACATGGACAGACGGACGGATGGACAGACGGACCGCGTAAATTTAGAAAGTGATTCTATGCATATTTGGAACCAAATCGATTCCTGTAGCCTGTTACAAACATTTGCACAAAGGACATAACCCTGTAAAGTTGGTGAAGGGTATAAATATTTGTATTTGTTCACTTTGTATATTTTTGGAACAACAAAAAGGTCCAAGAAAGGTCTCATGGCAAGACCAAATACTTGGACATTTCTGTGGTGAATATTCACACCACCGCTCTAGCACTAAACACATGTTTTCAAGTCGGAACGACAGGCGTAGATGTTTTTAAAAATAATTTGTAAGTCGGAATAATAGGTGTAGATTTTTTTAAACACAGTTTTTCAAGTCGGAACGACAGGCGTAGATTTTTTTAACATATGTATTCATATTGTTATAGGTGTGGATTTTCTAAAACTAGTTTTCCAGCATTATTGGAAATATTTTCCTCGGTGTATTTGTTTCAAAATCCAAAGTGTGTCACCTGAAATCGTGTCACCCAAAAATCTGCATACTTTTTTCCACATTAAAAATAAATTCATGCAATAAGGAAATCCGCTCTCGTGTGCACATATGTATGCATCTATATGTGCGTGTGTGTTTAGCAATTTCTTCCATCATTCATTCTCAACTTGAGATTGTTCCAAAATACTTTCTGAGTTCACAACAGCGACGGCAACAACATCGAAAGATGGCAATTATAACGAGCGAGCAGTTTGCGATACAACAGAGTGTTGGCAATCGAAATCGAATTTCAATTTAAAATTCTTATCTTGGTCGTGGTTGCTGTTGTTCTTGTTATTGTTGTGGCATATTGATACCTTTGACGATAATGCTGGTGCTGCTGCTCCAGCCAAAAGAGGAAACATTCCAAAAAGTTCAGCATTTCAGTGCGGCTTGGCAATTGAGGAAATGAATTTTTGTGTGAGTCATGAATACAAATTGAATGAACGATGAAGCGGTAGCGATTCGAGTGAATGAACGAACATACGAACGTTTGCCGCCTGAGCTTCATTGTATTGTCCTGGTTTACCTTTAAAATTGCATGTATCGAAGTTATTTAACCGACTTGTAAGAGAGGGCGGGAGGTTTAATGCAAAGTAAATGAAAGGAATGCAAGTCAAAAGAGTATATGTATTATGGATGAACAACAATTACCAAAGAACATTTAAAGTGACTGGGCTTACTGGCATCTGGCAAGAGATGAAGAAAGAAAGGGAGAGATTATTTTCATGATTGAGACAATGGTGGATTAAAATGTTGTTAGAACGAACGAAAAATAATTATTCATTGTAAAATATTTTTATAAACACGTACAATATGCCAAAATTTAATAGGCTAGGATATTTAAAAAAAAAAAAATTTTAGGCCCTTTTTTTTAAATAGCAAAAACATCGATTTTTATACTCTACACAACTATGTTGACAGGGTATTATATCTTTGTGCAGCCCCAAAAAGTTTGTAACGCCGCGAAATATTGGACCTAGACCCACCTTTAAGTATACCGATCGTCATATCTCGACTAGCTGAGTCGATCTAGACATGTGTGTCCGTCCGTCCGTCTGTCCGCCTGTCCATTATAATTTGTAAACACGATACACGCCACAGTTATGGACCAATCTTCACGAAATTTTGCAACCTACGGTGAAGGAAATCTGGACAAGTAATTAGAGTGGCTGTACTGATTATTAGTAACATTTTCTGACCTCTAGCCAGTCTAGAATGTGCAAATATCGTGAAATATTGCCAATCTCAGAATATAGAACCACAGAAAGTTAGATTTTCATGGAATTTGTGTAGGGTATCATATGGTCGGCCCGTCCGACTATACTGCTCCGCTCACTGTTTAGAAATATTTCGAAAATAGTCGTTCAATTCTAGTTTCCTCTAAATGTCCCTCTTCCCCATGTATTGCCAATTAGTTGATTTTGCTATTGGCCAACATTTGTCGGCAATTAGACAACATTGTCTTCATTCATGTCTAATGTGACCACAAACACATATCGCAATATCTTTGCCACCATACCAGACAGAAAATGAGCAACCCTTAAGCTATAAAAATGACAAAACCGAACATGACGATGGGATCACGTCTAATGGTGCATTTATTCGTATTCGAATGATATCATCGATTTTATGACAGTACAATTAGAATTAGAGTAAGGGGGATGAAGGGACTATTACAAGAATTTAATAATGTTTATTTTTGTTGATGTACTAACAGTCCTCTGCCAAGCTTCGCTCTTCTCCCGAGGTAATCTGTGTAATGAGCCATAAAATGTCTCTCTATATATGTCTGGTTGTGTTTTTGTTGTGGCCCCTAGCTATGCTATTGTGTAATTCAAACACGACCAACTTTTTAACACCTTTTGTGGCAACACCTTCGACGAGCATCGTTGAAATTCCTTCCATTTCCACTGACACCCTATCGGTGTCCTTAATCTGTTTCACCCAGATTTGATTGTTGGTTTTCCTTGCGAAAATCAAGTGTTTTCTAAGTGGTATTTGTTTTCTTGTTTCTTTTTCATTTCCTTTAGCTTTCCTTTACTTTGTTTTTCTTGTCAAGGTGTTGCCGGCTCAAACTACGGAAACTTGAGGAAGGTGATATTCTGTTATTACAAGAAAATGTCCTTAAATAAATAACAACACGGAGACAGTCAACGATGGGCAGACAGGCTATCAGAAAGACAGGGTGTAAACAAATACACATTTGACGTGGTTAGGGTCGGTTTTTAATACTATGACATCATAAGGTAAAAATGTTCAGCAGAGATATGAGAGAACACTTTTTTTAGTTACATTCTCAAACGCCAGTACAGTTGTACCAATTGAGAACGAGTATCACAAAAAACAAGGGGACACAATGGACTCGTACAAAATAGTTGTGGCGTAACTACTACTACCAGAAACACGTACCATAACTTGTTGCCCTATTTATATCCTTCACCACACTGTGGTACAGGGTATTATGTCTTTGTGCATATGTTTGTAACAGGCAAAAATAATCGAGATAGACCCATGGTTCCTTTTGAGAATATGCATAGAATCACATTCTAAGTCGATTTATGAATGTCCGTCCGTCCATGTTAAATTGTAAACAAAGTACAGGTCGCATTTCTGATCCGAATTGGATGAAATTTGGCACAGCTCATTTGTTTGGACCAAGGACGAACCCTATTGGGAAATTGGGAAAAATCGGTTCAGATTGAGATATAGCTCCCATATATATTTTCGTCCGTTTTAATGTAAATGGTGCACCAAAGTCCCTATATATCTTTCGATTTGCACGAAATTTGGCAAAGCGTAATGAATTAGGTCTAGAATGATGTGTTTTAATTTTCCTGAAAATCGGTTCAGGTTTAGATATAGCTCCCATATATATTTTCGTCCGATTTATGGTAAATGGTGCACCAAAGTCCCTATATATATTTAGATTTGCACGAAATTTGGCACAACGTACTAAGTTAAGTGTAGAATGATATGTG
>NW_026888262.1:0-9643 GCF_032173495.1 Musca vetustissima
AAATCATCACACTTAAGAATGCGATGAGAATACACGAATGATGTATACAAATCCTTGTAAAAGTCAAAACTCATATAAAAATAAGTAATCATAACAAGTGCATGAATATAACACATTCGTAAAAGCACGTAATAGCTATGTCAACAGTTTGAAAAGCATTGCTGTCAAAGAAAATTACCTATAATATATTTTGGCGCCAAACAGTGTTGAACATAATAACAAAACATTAACGTATAACAGTTTACTGCTCTCACTCTCACCGGCAAGTGGCTATGGTATGAGATGAGATTTCGTGTGTGAGAGAGAGAGTGTGTGTGTTATTCTCTTACAAGCAATGCATGTCAGGGCTCTCATTGAAAATACAATTTACTCCCGCACTCGTAACAATTCGTATGGGGGGCCACAAGGATATGGAACACGCTCTCCAACACACGACAACAACGGGCACACAGACACACACACATACATACACTCACTAAAACTCTTAACAAGAAATCACTACAAATTGCATGAAAGGCGCACACAACGAAACAACAAACAAAACGACGACACACACACACCAAAAATGTAACAACATACACCAGACAAAAGGACGAATAACCGTAGAGTGGATACGGTGAAAGGAAAACCGATTTTCACGAAGCCAACCAGTTTGTTACGAACCATTGAAACGAACGGTTTATAATCTAAAGCGGACGTTTGTTGCCATTCGAATATTTTACGTTCTGTGTAATCATTTAATCACACACTACCCCAGGATGTATGGAATGCAATGTTAAGTAGTAGTGAAGAAGCAAAACATTCACTTGCACATACAATCACACACAGCCACATACCATAACGATAACATATATTAATTTCTTACAAGTGTTGTACGAGTCGAATGAATGCGTGTTTTTCTTTTGTCGTGTGACAAAGGCTTCTTTGTTTGTGTGTCGCTTCGGCTCGATTATGAGAAAGGAAATTGAAGAAAAACGTGCGTGTGTGCTCCGCAATGTTTTCAAAATTGAATGAAATTTTAAAATAATTGTGAAAAATGTTATAACAAGTTTTCAAAGTGGATATAAAGAGTGAAAGCAAAATTGCTTGGCAAAGTGGAAAAAAATAAATAAAATAAAAATATAAAATTTTGAAAAAAAAATAAAATCCTTGCTAAAGTTGAAATTCTTAAAAAAAATAAATAAAGGAAAATATAAAAAATACCTTAAACCTGGAAAAAGTGTTTTCAACAAATACAACTATGAAGAGAAAAAAATTATAAAGTTTTATACCCAAAAATTCCATAGTATTCTTCACA
This sequence comes from Musca vetustissima, assembly GCF_032173495.1. Lineage (NCBI taxonomy): Eukaryota > Metazoa > Arthropoda > Insecta > Diptera > Muscidae > Musca > Musca vetustissima. The sequence continues at coordinate 1,298 of NW_026888262.1, forward strand.
AGAAGCTAGAAGAAAATATCCAAGTAAGCTATATGAAGTTCGTTTTTGGATTTTTTTTGTTGGTGTTACATTCTAAGTTAACGAAAAAACGTAGGAAAGAATTGCAAGTAAAGCCGTTTACGTGTTTCCTGTTCCAAGTGTTAGACGGCAACGTAAGTGTGCGGTCGATCGGTCGGTCGGTCGGTAGGTGTATTCAGCAGTTGTGTGCCCCGGTTTGATAATAAATTTCATGTTGCTGTAGAGCTACTTTTTTTGGCTTTCTATATATTTCTTACAATGACGACGCTGACGACTTCGACCATCCTTGTCTTGAATGGCAAGCCATGACGGAGTATAAAGGTATTTTTGGTGTAAGGTGAACGAAACGTAGGTGAACCGAAAAGAAGTAAAGTTATTTTTCGTGAGCGTGTATGTGTGTGTGTGGAAGGGTTTCTCACCTTCTTGCGTATTATGCGAGTCGATAAGAATTTTGTCGGCGGTAGCACCTAAACCTTAAGTTGCATTTTTTCTTCAACGTGGTGAAATGTTACGGCTGAAGGTTTTTTTTCGTTTTCGTTATGTGCAAAGAATGTAAAATGTGGGTTGACTTGTGTGTGTGTGTGTGTTTAACAAATGCGACTGAAAGCTTATGTTAAGCCGACAATTCAAATATGTTGAATATACACATGTATACAAATAATTGATAGTTGTATGCTTTTAATAAGGGATTTATATATATGCGAGTATGTGAAGGAATTTGGATTTTCGGTTTTTTTGTTTGAATTTCAATGCAGACCTCATACTTCATATGCGTTTTAAATGAAGCAGGTCATAAGGGTTTTTCATAGAAAATTTTAAATTTTATAAGTATTCTTGAGATTTATAACAATGGACTTACAAGAAAAGTTATGTCTGATAATATCTGGTTTAAATATTATTTTTTTTCGTATTTTGAATATTAAAATTAAATTTTGTTAACAGTGTACACTGATAATGATACGGCTGATATAAATTCGAATGGTTAAAAAAAGTAAACTATTTCTATGATCTCAAAACTTTTTAATAGTGACGCTAATGCAAATATTAGCAGTTCCATTGATTCTTATGTAGGAATATCAGGCTGTGATTTTTTTCAAAATTGCATAATGAACCTGTTATTGCCGCCTTTTGACGATCTGCCGTAAAAACATTACCACTCAGCATTATAAAAATTGTTGAAATCTTTTACTATGAGCCAGAAATCCATTTTCTTTTTTTTCAAGAAAATCAATTTTGGGTACGGAGTAATAACATTACATATTTGAAATCTGTGAACCGTGAGCTTTATACCAGAAAAATTTTATATAATTTCGGTTCATAGTTTACAAATGGCATGGGTTTAAAATCACAATTTCATTTTTTTGAGAAGGCCGTTCATCGAAAATGTCTATAAAATCGGAGAAATGATCGAAGTTGACCGGCATGTTAGAAGTCGTGACATCTCCCAAGAGCAAAAAATTTACCATAAAATTTAAATCATTTAAAATTTACCAGAAACGGCCAGACATGGCCAACAGAAGAGGCGTTGTGTTCCACCAGGACAACGCTAGGCTACACATATCTACAGTGACTAGCCAGAAACTTCGAGAGCTGGGTTGGGAAGTTTTAATGTATCAACCATACAGTCTTGGCACCAAGCGATTATCACCGTTTTCTAGCTCTGGAAAATTCCTTTAATGATAAAAAATTGGTATTTAGGGGGGATTGTGAAAATCGACTACTAAAGTTTTTTTGCAAATTGAGAGCAGGACTTCTATGAGAGAGACATTATGAAGTTATCTTTAGAATGACAACAAATTATACAACAAAACGGTGCATATTTGGACCAAATCAGACATTCCGAAGAGTAAATTAAACAGGTCGAACTGACAATATTCAGCATTTTGGGGATACTGCTAAAGCTTCGTTTAGATTTTCGAAATCCATTCAATCTCAAATATTAATTTCATGGCGTATACGTCAAACATAAAATAAATAAATACGCTATGGAATTGACGTTTTGAATCGGTCAATGTAGTAGTTTAAGCTCGCCTTTATTTTATTTACTTATTGATGATCGGTTACTCCATTCGGTAGTTAACGTGCGCATCAACCGGCCAGGCGAACAGAGCGTTTGTAAATCGAAACGGACGTAACATGGAATCTAAAAGCAATCTTTCGATGAGGTACATTTTTACCGTATCAAAGTGTATATACCCTCATTAGCCATTAGGCTGAGGGTATAAAAATGGCATTTATGGCCCATAGTGTCCTGCTAGAAAAAAAAAATAAAGCGTTGTCATTTGATTAAAAGTTATAGAGCGCCAGTATTATTTTTACATAGATTGTTTTAAAGAAACCTAATAGAGTTTGAAAAGGTGAAAAGTGCTTCTTAAAAAAAGAGATTCTTAAAATTTCCAAATGACACCGTTTAACTGTGAAAACATCTACCTATATGAGCTAGGAAATATCGGTTGGAACCTTCGTCATGCAAAAGTTGTAGCCTTTATAATGAAGTGGGTATTCAAAATACCTAAAAAATCGTCCGACCTTTATATGGGGCCTATATTCAATTAAAGTTTTTTTTTCGGAGATTTATTCTTCGAAAAAATTAAAGACAAAATGTATCGAGTCAAACGTTGAAAAAATCAGACTACTAGCTTCAACATGCGAAAGATGAGTGGAACAGGACCTTGTTACTGTGGCGCACTACTTTTACATGTTCAAAACATGTAAAAGTAGACGACCAAAACATTGTCCCATATTCACAAATCCGTCAATAAATTTTTCAACCCTTCAAAACCTTCAGTTGCAAAATGCACCCAAAGCCATTGGCATTACCAATCATTATAGAATCAATCTATGTAAAATATATATGAGATTCATCGATGGTCGAAATATAATAATAATATATATATATATATATATATATTATTAAATTTCGACCATCGATGAATCTAATCATAGGAATACCTATTAGCATCAAATAAATGTTTCAAATTTGAACAAATTGTGATGGAGGTTTTAGAAAGAGTGACAATTTTTTTATCGGCATGCTAAACGTTTAATAAAATCCTCTTTATGTGCCAAGTTCAAATCAAATTTGATACAAGATTTAAACCAGTAAGGAACGTAGTAAAGTCGGACTGGGCCGACTATATGATATCCTTCACCACTTTGATATATTCTACACTTTTACAAATTTTACGTTATAAAATCTATATAAAAGGAGCATTGCTGAAAATTTTTCATAATTTAACCGCACTATAGAGCCGTATTTATTTTTTGAAAAAAAAAAATATTTTTTTTTGGTTTTTAAAGGTTTTATGTCAGTTACGTCCTTTTGACATAATATTTTCTGAAACAAAATGACGTAACTACCACACAATTGTAGTACAACAAAGTGAATAATAATTATCCGATTGAGACTCAAATTTGTACAGCGTGCCAAATTGCGCCTAGAGTGTCATGTGTTAAGTTTTGTTGAAATCGTTTCAGATTTAGATATAGCTCCCACACATATTTTCGTCAGATTTTGTGTAAATGGTGCATTAAAGCCCCTATATTTCTTTCGATTTGCACGAAATTTTTAATAGCGTACTGAATTGAGTCTAGAGTGTTGTGTGTGAAGTTTCGTGAAAATCGGTTCAGATTTCGATATAGCTGCCATATACCGTTTTGACCGATTTTATGTAAATATTGCACTGAAGTCATTAAATATTTCTTCGATAGCGATAGAACTTTGCACAGTGTACTTTTCCACCCAGTGGGAAACAAACATACCTAATTATAGCTGATTAGTTAAAAAAAATTAAGAAAAGCCTTAACATTGGGATACCGCGATATGGGGCTGCCGTAAAAAAAAATGGCCGCTTTATCTCATTTTCAATATCTTACATCCCAGAAGTAACATTAATATATGTTCAGAATTTCTATATTCAATATTTTTTTACAGGAGTGTAGTTACGTCCGTTTGAATTTCTCTAATAAGGTCGCTGTCTTTGACGTTAGATGTCTAAATTTTTGTGTGAACATGTAGTTTGATTAGACGAATAATAATCAAACAAAAAGTTAATTTCGTATTTCTTTGTAGTTACGTCCGTTTGCATTTATGATGACGATATATATCGTAACTTAAATATGTAATCTTCATCTATATGTGAACCGACTAACATCAATCCGTAAATATATTCTGATTCTGATTCTGTGCTTTTTCTCAAAAGGAACCATGGGCCTATCTCGTTTTCTTTTGCCTGTTAAAAACATATGCACAAATACATAGTACCCTGTACCATAGTGTGGTGAACGGTATAAAAATGTTGACTCTTGGTGGGAGAGATACCAAAAGGTAGCCTACTCCTTCCAACTTAATTTACGTTTGGTGAAATTATTACGAAATTTACTGTTTTAATCAAATTAAACACTTCCAAAAATAACGATGAAATCGACTAGGCTCATCGGGAGTTATAATGCGCAGCAACCAGTCAGCTATACGAACGGATATTTGTACATCGACTACAAATTGTCTGTAATGGATTTGGTCCAAAAAAATTTGGTGTATAAAATCGACTCTTCGATGAAGTCCGCAATAGTCGTTCATAAACTCAAGTAAAATCCCCATAATTTCTTCAAAAGTATTATTATCTCCATTCGAGTTCCATCATTATAAAGTACGTCAAATAACAAGTGAATATAAGATATTTCCTGCTATATGTATAATGTATGGAACTGTAACGTACAACAGAAAATGATTTGTAAAGGTGGACCTATGAGGATTATGTAAAAAAAACAAGTGAAAAAGCGGTAAGTTCGGCCGGGCCGAACTTTGGATACCCTCCACCATAGTTATATTGAGAGGTACTAGAATTTAAAATATAGGGAACATACCAAAAATTGGACCTATACCGACATTTCTAAAAACGGATTATGTAAAACATAATAAACATTTTTAAAGGATAATTATACCCTCAGCCTTATGGCTAATGAGGGTGTATACACTTTACACGGTGAAAATGTGCCTCATCGAAATATTGGTTCTAGACCCCACGTTTCTTTGGACCAAATCCGTTTCAGAAAATTTATATTTCATCCAAACTTTGCCCAAGCTTAGTTCAAATTCGAAGATGGGGAATATCGGTCCACTCCTTCTGGAATTCAATCAGGGGCTAGGTCTAAATGCGGCTATAGTTCATTATCGAACCTTACGTTCTAAATTTTTTATCTCTCTATCCTCCGCAGGTGAAATGATTACAAAAGAGTTTTAGAACCAAACTCAAAACGCGCAACAAATATATAGGGATTACCCCAAACAGGGGGCGAATATTAATAATTTTTGGTAGGGAGATTTGTTACCATATACGACCACAAAATACCAAATTGCAGCAAATTCGGTTGATAAACGCCCTCAAGAACCCCAAAATACCGAAAATTGGGGGTACCCTTATATGAAATATGTACCAAATTTCAGCGTATTCGGTTGAAAAACACGCCCAAGAACCCCAAAATACCGAAAATGAGGGGTACTGTTATATGGGAGCTATGCCTAAACGTGGACCGATTTATGCCATCTTCGAACTTGACCTGCCTGCAGACAAAAGACAACCTTATGCAAAATTTCAGCACCCTATCTCAATTCCTTCAGAAGATAGCGTGATTACAACAGACGGACGGACGGACATAGCTAGATCGTCTTAGAATTTTACTCTGATCAAGAATATATCTACTTTATATGGTCGGAAATTAATATTTCGATGAGTTACAAACGGAATGACAAAATTAATATACCCTCAATACTATGGTGGAGGGTATAAAAATAAAATCCGCAAAAATGGGGAATATTTTGAAAAGTGAACAAATAACCAGAAACATTAAGTTACGACCAATTCAAATTACTTGAATTAAAGTTTAAAAATTGGGAATGAGTTCTATGCTATTGAGCAGGGCATAAAACCAGTGAAAATTACCCTCTTTTTAAAAGCAAAGAATTCTATACGCAGAAAATTTGACTTTGCCAAATATATTCCGAAAAAATGATTTTGTATAAAGATTCTGTTCTGTTTAGGGTTGAATGGCCGCAAATGTGACCCAAAATCCACGTAGCTCCCAAAATCCACATACACAAGAGCTATGTCTTTTGTATAATATCACAAGTTTTTATTCATTGGCGCAAAACCTACATAACCCGGTTTCATAGGGTTTCATATTATTGACTTGGTCTGATGTATAAGCTTCACTTACTGGATTTCAAAATAGTCACTTAATGTTGCATATTGTCGAATTTACAAATATTATGAATGATAAAAGTATTACTTTTCCCATTTTAATAATTCCAAATATTTCATCTCCAACTATTTGTCAACTATTTAAAAACTTCAAAATTCTATTTAATCTTCAAAAATTATTTTCCATCAATAAAAGATATCAAATATGCATTTCATCACACAAGCTCACTCACTCACATATCGAACAATTTATTTACTCTTCATTTATTTGAAGCTCAAAGGGAAAACAAATTTTATACCAAAATCCAAAAAATAAAATGCAAAAAATTTGTTTTACAAACAATTTATATTCTTTAGAGTGGCGTAAGTCGTTGTTTAAGAAAACTTCCATATATCTCCTGCTACCAAAAACGAAACAACCGAACACAATAAATTCAAAAGGAAAAAAACACACAAAAGCAAAAAAAAAGAAAAAATCTATAAAGAAATAAAGCAAAATTTCAAGTAAAGCAGCATAAACGCATAACAATAGCTTTCTATGAATAGTTTGTTTGCTATTCCTTTAGGTTTGGGGCCGCCAAAGAACTCTATGACTTGAAGATTTGAGGATATGGAAGCAAACCATTTTGCCTCTATAGCTTCAGGGCTAAAATGGAAACTCTCTCAAAACTACTTTATATGCGCTTTAGTGCAATTCATGTTAGCGAATAGAAAGTATTTTCGATGTGTATGTAAAGCCATGAAGGAAATAAAATATAAAATCTAGCGGGAATTTTATATATTTTGCGTTTGTGGTGTAATTTTAAAAGGGTTATCGATTTGATGTTTTGGAAATTTGTTGTGAAATAAAGTAGGACTTTTTTGGAATTTAATGTACAAAAATATATTTGTTAAATAGACTTGGAAGTCGAAAATAGTTTGAATTTTTAAAAAATTAAATAAATTTTTATTGGTATAGAAATTTGATAATAACTGCACAAATGAGAAATAATTGTGTTGAAAAATATGTTCAAAATCCAAAAAAGGGAAAATCGGAAATTATATATTATGTATCCTTGAATTTGCGAAAAATAAAAACGTAACTATTGACATACAAGCGATGCCCTGAAAAAAATACATATTCTCCAAGTAGTATTCTTTAATAGCATATTCTCCAAGTAGTATTCTTTAATAGCAGGCTCAAAATGTCGGTTATCATATAACCATAACGCCCGGATTGGCGGTGAAAGTCTGTCCATCGTCTTTTTCGAAGAATTAAGGTCCAATTAGACCATAAGAGCGTACCAAACAGCGACTTCTTCTGAATGTAATGACCTCTCTTCCATTACTTAATGATTCTTAGAGTCCTAAATACGACCATTTTGTTTGTTAACATACCCAACGAATGATAAAAGTGATTCATCGCTGAAGAAAAAATTATTCGATATATGGATAAGGCCACCACCATTTTTGTATTAGATTCCTAAGTGACCCTTTTCTCGTCAATGTCAGATTACCGACAAAAGGTGTAATATTTAAAAAAAAATGCCCTAAATAACTTTGGTAGATTTCTTTGCAGTACTACTAAGTTTAGCATATTTTCTTTCTGCATATACGTAGATGTATTTTAGAAGCATCCATACACAACATGGTATCGTGTCCAACAAATGTAAATCCTTTCTTGATCTCTAGTATGGTAACTCTCTGATTCCTTCTGTTGACATTCGGACATTTTGGTTTGCCAAAATTGACTCACTATTCTATGAAGAATCTCAGGGACTGTAACTCCTCTTTGACAAACTACTTTATTGGTCAGAATGACTTCGAAATATCCAGGTTCTTGCATCACCTTTCAGTTGCTCATAACTTTCGATTGCTTGACCGTTCTGTGTGATTTTCTACCCGGTCGATTATTTTTTCCATTGTATTAAAAATCGTTCTTTCCTTATATTTGTTTTTTTCTTGAGGCTGGCTGAGGCTAAATCCTAAGGGTTTCTTTTTGTGGTAACCTTGGGACCTTCAGTATATTTCTGGGAGAATTTTATAATTTTTGGCTCGTTTATATCGAGCTTACAAAACTCCTAATCACAAACAGAAAAGGTGAAAATAAAGAAACTTCATTTGTTATGAAAATTTATGCTCTACAGGC
>NW_026888263.1:0-94921 GCF_032173495.1 Musca vetustissima
TCATGGGCCTATACATTTCATACCCTTCACTTCACTGTGTGGTACAGGGTATTATGTCTTTGTTTTTATGTTTGTAATAGGCAAAATTAATCGAGATAGACCCATGGTTCCTTATAAAAATATATATAGAATCACTTTCTGAGCCGATTTATGCATGTCCGTCCATGTATTTTTGTGAACAAAGTACAGGTCGCATGTATGATCCGATTTGGATGAAATTTGGCACATGTCACTTATTTGACCCAAGGACGAACCCTTTTGAAATAGGAGAATATCAGTTCAGATTTAGATATAGCTCCCATATATAGTTTCGTCCGATTTTATGTAAATGGTGCACCATACTGCCAATATTGGCCCGATTGAGACAAAATTTTGCACAGAGTCTTAGCTTCAGATTGATGTATGCGAAGTTTTGTTGAAATCAGTTCAGATTTAGAAATAACTCCCATATATAGTTTCGTCCGATGTTATGTAAATGACGCACAAACTTTCAATATTGCTCCGATTGATTGATTGATTTTGCACAGAGTACTGAATTAGGTCCAGATCGATGTATGGGAAGTTTTTTTGGAGTCGGTTCAGAGTTAGATATAATTCCCATATATAGTTCGTCCGATTTTATGTAAATGGAGCACCATACAATCAATGTTGTCCGATTGAGGCATGTTGAAACCCGCGAAATTTTGTTGAAATCGGTTAAGATTGAGATAAAGATCCCATATATAGTTTCGTCCGATTTTATGTTAATGGAAATTTAGCAGCGGATATGGAATTCATAAATTTCAGATTGGTATGTGTATGAGTTGTTTTAATTTCGTTTCGCAGTTAATTTCTTCCGATTCCATTTCAGGGGTCCTCTTGAACATTCCTTATTGGTATAAATGTGTTTACCCTTCAGTGTCAATTCAGTGAAAAATAAATTAGAGGCAATTTTGCTGAAAACCGAGCCATTTAGTAGGATCTTTTACATGACCCTTACAAGCCGCATTTTCCAACCGGAAAGGTTCTAATTTGGTTTTTCGAGATTTGGAAGGTTTGCAACATCTTTACAGAAAACCAGTAAGGAAAGTAGTAAAGTTGGACGGGGCCGACTATATTATACCCTTCACCACTATGGGTATATTAAACAGGACTATAACATAAAATTGGATGAAAAAAATGTGATATTTATCTAAATGTGAATCTACCTAGATCTATCCATAAAGTATGTGAATCGACTTCAAACAAATATAAATAGGTCATCCGTTGGGCTATGTCTGCACTTCTAGAAAACGCTACTACGTAATTCTATGCTCAATTTTGTAAGTTGTGCAAAATTTGATGTCAATCTGACTAACATGAGGAGTTTGATGCCCAATTTACTTGAAATCGGGCGAATATATATATAGAAGCTCTATCCAAATATAGAGCGATTTCAAACAAACTTGTCACAGGTTAGGTTATACTAATCTCAGAACGTTTTGTTCCTATTGGTTCCTTAGTACGTCAATTACTTAAAATCAATCTATAATTAAAGGGAGCTATATCTAAATCTGGACCGATTTTCACGAAACTTGGCAGACATCATTCTAGGCTCAATTAAGTACGTTATGCCAAATTTCGTGCAAATCGAAGGATACATAGGGACTTTGGTGCACCATTTACATGAAATCGGACGAAACTATATATGGGAGCTATATCTAAATCTGGACCGATTTTCACGAAACTTGGCAGACATCATTCTAGACTCAATTCAGTACGTTATGCCAAATTCGTGCAAATCGAAAGATATTTAGGGACTTCGGTGGACCATTTACATCAAATCGGACGAAACTATATATGGGAGCTATATCTAAATCTGGACCGATTTTCTCCTAACTTGGCAGACATCACTCTAGGCTTAATTCAGTACGTTATGCCAAATTTCGTGCAAATCGAAAGATATATAGGGACTTTGGGGCACCATTTACATGAAATCGGACGAAACTATATATGGGAGCTATATCTAAATCTGGACCGATTTTCTCCAAACTTGGCATACATAACTCTCGGCTTAATTCAACATGTTATACCAAATTTCGTGCAAATCAAAAGATATATAGGGACGTTGGGGCACCATTTACATGAAATCGGACGAAACTATATATGGGAGCTATATCTAACGAGAATGGAATGCCCGATTTGAACGAAGCTTTGAACAACCAGTTATCTTTACCAAGTCTACATCAAGTCCGAAGATGGTCAACATTTTCAATATTTATAAATCCAACATTAGGCGAATGGAATGTCCGATTTGAACAAAACATTGGTCCACTCCTTCTGATTTCAATATTTAGAAAACCGATATAAGCGAATGGAATGGACCTATCTTTATCAACCCTAGAAAGAAGGGGCCTCTCCTAATACTGCCTCCCCCACAAAGAGTCAGCATTTTAAAAACTTATGATTTCCAATTGAAGCGAAGATGGGGTCTATAGGGCAACGGCTTGTATAACTCCCCACAGATGTAAAAGTTTTAAATTTTATTTGAAGCGAATTAAATAACCCAGTTGATCAAAAATAAATCCGAGACCTTTTTAATAAAAAACTATTACCTTATATAAACCGTACCCCTGCGTAAACCATAGGCTGAGGGTATATATCTGTCGGCAACACCGATTGATACTTTTTTATTTATTTTTAAGCCAAAAGTTGTTTTTAAATATAAAAACCAATGTCGTGTAATGCGGACCACTCTAAAAATCCTGCCAACAAATATGGATGGGTCAAAAAGACAAAGATTTTTGTGTGAAAATTGACAAATTCGAATTTTATGGAAATGTTGACAGTATATCCATGATGATTGGTTGAAATTTAAATTGATACCAATTATATAATTGTATGTACTCGGATGAGGGAGTTATATGTAAATATTTAATGGGGTCTACATGTTCTGATATTGTTTAATATTAAAATTGCCACAACATTATGCCCTCTTGATAAATTTCGTGATGATCGTTTAGAAATTGTACAAGGAATTCCGGTTGTGTTCAAGGACCCCGCCTATCATTTTCGGTGATGATCGAATTATATTTAGGGGATGAAATGGACCAAAATGTTATTTTTGTCTGGATTTTAAGTCCCTCTAGACGCCATAATTATAAGGCGAAGATCACAAATTTTCTACAATTGGCGAAATGTTACTTCGACTCGGAATATAGATCTCCAGAAAAGTAGAGTAGACCCCATTCGACCATACTGTTCCGCTTACTGGTTATATTTTACCGTTGTTATGCCGATAATATAAAAAAGAACATGGTAGGACTTTATGGGGTCTCCGATGAATCTTCCGTGTTTTTAGCAAAGGAAATGACAAAGAAATCGATAGTTAAAGTCAGTTATTTTTGAAAAAATTTAAAAATTCATAATTTGATTGTAAGTGGAACATATAATCAAATTCCCACCAATTTTAATAGGGTTCACTTGGAGTCCAATAAGGCATGCCATTTGGGAAATGTATTCAACATGTACTTTAAGGGACGAACCCCCCCCCCCCCCCCAAATTTCCCGGTGTCAAAAAGTAAGTGAGACATGCTATTTGGGAAATGTATTCGACATGTATTGTAAGGGACCCTCCCCTCCTTTTTATACCCTTCACCACACTGTGGTACACGGTATTATGTCTTTGTGCATATGTTTGTAACATGCAAAAATAATCGAGATAGACCCATGGTTCCTTTAGAGAATATGCATAGAATCACTTTCTGAGTCGATTTATGTATGCCCGTCCGTCTGTAGATGTTAAATTGTAAAAAAAGTAGAGGTCGCATTTATGATCCGATTTGGATGAAATTTGGCAGAAGTCACTTATTTGGCCAAGGACGAACCCTATTGAAATTGGGAAAAATCGGTTCAGATTAAGATAGAGCACCCATATATATTTTCGTCCGATTTAAAGTAAATGGTGCGCCAAATTCCCTATATATCTTTCGATTTGCACGAAATTTGGCATAGCTTACTGAATTAAGTCCAGAACGATCTGTGTTAAATTTCGTGAAAATCGGTTCAGATTTAGATTTAGCTTCCATATATAGTTTCGCCCGATTTTAGGTAAATAGTGCACTAAAGTCCCTATATATCTTTCGATTTGCACGAAATTTGACACAGCGTAATGAGTAAGGTCTAGAATAATTTGTGTTAAGTTTCGTGAAAATCGGTTCAAATTTAGATATAGCTCCCATATATAGCTTCGTCCAATTTGAGGTAAATTTTGTACCAAGTCCCTGTATACCCTTCGATTTGCACGAAATTTGGCATAGCGTACTGAATTAAGTATAGAATGATGTGTGCAAAGTTTCGTGAAAATCGGTTCAGATTTAGATATAGCTCCCATATATAGTTTCGCCCGACTTAAGGTGTACCAAAGTCCCTATATATCCTTCGATTTGCACGAATTTTGGTATAGGGTACTGAATTAAGACTAAAATCTTAAAAATGAAAAATCTTGATTGGGGGGGGGGGATGTTCCCTTAAGTACAAAAATACATTCTTTGTAATTTGGGTTCAATTTGAACTTTGATTTTAAAATATTTAAAATTCAGTGTATCTAAAATACTAGTATCTTTCAAAGACTTATGAAAATTAAGAAATTACGTTAGGTAATTTTCTGAATTCTAAAAATTACCGAAAAGGCAATAAAATCATTAGCAAATTACCACACACTTGACCACACGTGCGGTCCAGAGAAACTAAGAATGGTTTATATGTAAAATAACCCAACGATCATTAAAATTACCTTCACCAAACCACAATTGTGTCAAACAATAACCGCACGAAAAAGAACGCTAAAATAAAGTTCGTAATATTTTACCTATGATAATAGGTAATTTTTATTATAAAACTAGAAAATACGTTACAAATAAATATTTAAAATTTGGTAAAACTCTTATGTATTGACTTAACGGGAAGTCGATTATTGTGCTGTTTACAGGGAGTTCCACAAATTACTAATTATTATTAATTATTATGGAGATAATTTCCATTTGGACTAAGTTTTCGAAGTATTGAAAATATGTTAAATCGAGTGGATATTAAGCCAAACACCTCACCAATGCCCTGAGAACATCAAGTGCCAATACACACACAATTGGGTACAACAAAGGATTTTCTTAAATTTGCTGCAAGGGGAAAGCCAAACTACAGACACAAAGATTGGGTCATAGACAAGAACCTTGAATATAACGAAAGCGACTAGTGATGGCTGGAAAACATATCTGAAATCCTCAAAATACCAACATTTAAGGGTTCTCTTATATGGAAGCTATACCAAAATGTGAAAGGGATATTGATAATTTTAGTAGGAAGATTTGACACGCATGTTTAGTATACTGATAGTAGTTGGTAACGGTTGTTTTCATTTCCAATTGGAAATGGGAAACGGTTTCTCATGTAATGTAACCACAAAAAGGTCAAGATTGTTAATAGGTGTCATAAAGTTAGTGGAAATTTTCCAAAGAACAATAAAAGTCATTACTGACAATAACCGCAATTATGTCACATTTGTGGCCGCAGAAAATCAGAGCAGTTTGGATGCGCACACAAGGAGGGTTATTTTACCCAAGACAAAATTTTTTGAAAAAATTTACTACATACATATATATAAAAATAAATATAAAAAAAGAAAAAACCCATAAAAAAACTAAGAATGATCCATCGTCAAAATAATACAAAATATCCCAAAATAAATTTGTAATTTTGAAGATCATAAAAAGAGAAACGTTTTATAGCATGTACCTTTATCAGACCACAATTGTGGCATAGTCAAGAAAATGACAGAAGATGTCATATCCTCTACCTAGGATTACATTGGCATACATTTATTGTTTTACTTAAAATACGTTACAAATGTAAAAATACGTTAGCATGAATTAGGGTCGAAAAGGACACACGAGGAAACGAGTTAGATGTTCTATAAATACAGTAGTGTTTGGCGGGTTATTTGGGATACCATTTGTATTTTGTTTTTGCAAAATAGTCAGGCTTAATCCCAGTTTGTTGTTTTTATAAAAAACAACTATTTATTAGTGGGGAATGTACGGCATTGTCCGCCGAGGGGTAAGGCAGGGAAGACTATAGAGATCCGAAACTATAGTCTTCCCTGCCTTACTCCTCGGCGGACAATGCCGTACATTCCCATCTAATAAATAGTTTTTTTCTATAAATATATTTCACATTCGATTTTACTGAAGAAATATAGTTCATAGACCAACTTTAGTGTACTGATCGCAAGTTCAGTACGATGATCATAGTTTGTAACTGTTGTTTTCGTTCTAATTGGATTTTCGGGGAAACTATTTCTAATGTTTATAGTTAGTGGAAAATTTCCAAAGAACAATAAAATACATTAGTGACAATAACCGCAATTCGTGGCTGCAGAAAATTAGAGCAGTTTGGATGCCCACACAAGAAGTGTATTTTTTACCTATGCTTACATATTTTGCAAAAAATTGCTACATATATTCAAATAAGTATAAAACAAGTGAAAAAGCGTTAAGTTCGGCCGGGCCGAACTATGGATACCCTCCACCATAGATATACTAACAGGTACTTCAAATAAAAATATAGGGAAAATACCAAAAAGTGTACCTATACGGACATTTCTATAAACCGATTATGGTTCTAAATATTGGCCCTAGAACCCATGCTTCTTTGGACCAAATTAGTTTGAAAATTTTTTGATTTCATCCAAACGTTGCCCATCTTATTATTTCTTCCAAAATTAGTTCAAGTTCGAACGTGGGAAATATCGGTCCACTCTCTCTGGTACCTCCCACACAGGGGCAAGGACTAAATGCTGGTTACAGTTCATATATTTGGGTATATTCAATTTGGGTATATTCAACAGATGGAATCCTAACAGACGTCGCATTTTTTAAGGACCATTAACATCAAATTAAACATGTCATTCTGCAACCTATACTAATCTCTGGTCAGATATAAAGTTGCTCCTTTCAATGGGACAAAATTACGTAAATAAATTTAAAGCAAAATATCGAAATCTAAACCGATTTCATCAAAACTTGTCACATGTTAGGTTACACTTATTTCAGTATGTTTTGTGCATTCGGCTATATTTTGAGTTCGTCAATTACTTATAAATCCAAATTTCGTGCAAATCGAAGGATAAATAGGGACCTTGGTGCATCATTTACCTAAAATCGGACGAAATTATATATGGGAGCTATACCTATATCACGACAATTTGACACACATCGTTCTAGACTTAATTCAGTACGCTGTGCCAAATTTCGTGCAAATCGAAGAATATACAGGGACTTTGGTGCACTATTTACCTAAATTCGGACGAAAATATATATGGGAGCTATATCTAAATCTGAACCGATTTTCACGAAATTTTACACACATCGTTCAAGGCTTAATTCAGTACGCTGTACCAAATTTCGTGCATATCGAAGGATATATAGGGACTTTGGTGCACTATTTACCTAAAATCGGACGAAAATATATATATGGGAGCTATATCTAAATGAGAACCGATTTTCACGAAATTTTACACACATCGTTCAATGCTTAATTCAGTACGCTGTGCCAAATTTCGTGCAAATCGAATGATATATATGGACTTTGGTGCACTATTTAAGTAAAATCGGACGAACATATATATGGGAGCTATATCTAAATCTGAACCGATCTCAATAGGGTTCGCCCTTGGGACAATTAAGAGAACTGTGCCAAATTTCACCCAAATCGGATCACAAATGCGACCTGTATTTTGTTAAGAAAAAACAAAAAACACGGACGCATAAACCGACTTAAAAAGTGATTCTATGCATATTCTAAAAAGGAACCATATGTCTATCTCGTTTCCTTTTGCCTGTTACAAAACATATGCACAAAGACATAATACCCTGTACCACATTGTGGGGAAGAGTTTTAAAAGGGGGTTATGTGGGGACAACACCAAAAAGGGGGGGGGGGGCGAGTATTAAAATTTGTTGGTAGGGAGATTTGTTACCATATACGAAAAACGCGCTCGAAACCCCCAAAATACCGAAAATTTGGGGTACCCTGATATGGGGCTATCCGAAAAAATGGATCTATAATTTTTTGTGGAGAGATTTGGTACCTATTACGAAATCAATATACTAATTTACAGTCAACTCGGTGGAAGAATACGACCAAAACCCCCAAAATACTGAAAATTAGGAGGTACCGTTATATGGGTGCTACCAGAAAAAGTGGACCCATATTTTTAATTTTTTGTGGATACATAAAGTATCCAAAAATAACTCAATTTACAAAATTTCAGCGAATTCGGTTGAAAAACGCGCTCCAAAACCCCAAAATACTGAAAATTGGGAATACCCTTATATGGGGGTCTATCTGAAAAAATGGACCTATAATTTTTTTCTGGAGAGATTTGGTACCTATTAAGAAATCAAAATTCTAAATTATAGCCAATTCAGTGGAAAAATACGTTCAAAACCCCCAAAATACTTAAAATTAGGAGGTACCGTTATAAGGGGGCTACCAGAAAAAGTGTGCCTATATTTATAATTCTTTGTGGAGACATTTAGTACCCAATAAGTACTCAACGTACCAAATTTCAGCGTATTCAGTTGAAAAACGCGCTCAAGAACCCCAAAATACCGAAAATTAGGAGGTACTGTTATATGGGAGCTATGCCTAAACGTGGATCGATATATCCCATCTTCGAACTTAACCTGCTTGCAGGCAAAAACCATAGTCCTATATCAAACAGGTCATTCTGCTGGAAAATGCTACTTAACCCTTCAAAAATGTGTATGAACCATACAATCGTTTGAAAAGTAACCTGAGTGATAAATTTCTTGTCTCCTTTTTTGTGCACGGGACACAGGATGCTGAGGTTCCAATCTTTGGGCATGCATTCCTCTAGCCAAATTGTACTAATCAGCTGGTGCATGCTCCTGACCAGCATCTGGCCACCAATCTTGAATAGTTCGGCTGGTAACCCATCCGCTCCTGCTGCTTTATTGTTCTTGAGTCGATTAACTATACCATCATTTCTTATTGGTTCTGGGGTATCTTCTTCATTACCACTATTTGATACCAAAAGCTTTTCAAAATGCTCCTTTCATATCCTCAACACGCTGTCTGTATCTGTCACCAGGTTTCCTTCATCATCTCTACAGGAGGATGTGCCTGCACCAAAGCCTTCGGTTTGGTGTTTTACTCGTTGGTAAAATTTCCGGACTTCATTCTGACCCCTGTACATCTCGATTTGCTCACGCTCACGTTTTTCTTGTTCTTTCTTCTTTTTTCTGAAAACACGTTTCACCTCTCTCCTTTTCTCCCAATAATTCTCCATCACGTTACGTATTGCTACTGACTGCAGGGTTGCCCTATACGCTGCGTTTTTCACATCAGCAGTATTACGACACTCCTGATCGTACCATGGGTTTCTTCGTGGTGGTTTTTGGTACCCAAGTGTTGCTTTTGTTGCAGTTTGTAGGGAGTGGGCAATTCTTTGCCATTGTGCTTCTATACTATTATCGGGACAAGAAGTGCTTTCTTCAAGCAGGTGGGTAAGTTGAGCGGAGTAACCTCGGCTACCTGTTGTGTTTGCAGCATTTCGACGTCGAGTTTCCGTGTTGTGTTAAATCGCACATTTGCTGCTACATTAAGACTAGTGCGTACCTTGGCTGCCACAAAGTAATGGTCCGAATCGATATTCGCTCTTCGGATAGATCGGACGTCTAAAACACTGGACGAATGCCTTCCGTCTATCGCAACATGATGAATTTGATTTCTCGTTGCTTGATCAGGAGAGATCCAGGTGGCCTTGTGTATATCGAGATACTTGAATCTGGTGCTGCTTACTACCATGTTTTTTGCTGCCGCGAAGTCAATCAACCTCATGCCGTTGTCGGATGTTTCTTCATGAAGGCCGACGGTGGGGCCAAAAATATTTTCACTTCCATTTTTTGCATTAAAATCTCCCAGTAGAATTTTAATGTCATGGCCAGGGCGCTCGTAAAATATATCTTTGGTCTGTTCATATTTATCTTCGGTCGAAGCATGGGCGAAAATCAGTCTCAGAAATCAGAACTTCGTTTTTATACAGATTATAGCAATTCGCTCATCTACTGGAGTGAATCTGGAGACAAGGCTTTTTATTCTCCTGTTAACCATAAATCCGCAGCCAAATTCATGTCTCGTTTCATGGCAGCTATAATACAGGGCATAATCATCTGATTTACTTACGCCAGTCCCTTTCCATCACATTTCCTGTAAGGCAATAATATCGGCTTTGTACTTCTGGAGTACATCCGCCAAAGCGAACACTGCGCCTGTTCTGTACAACGTGCAGCACATTCCAAGAGCAGATTCGCAGATCGTGGTCCTTTATACGTTTGGGGGGGTCGCCAACATTAGGGGGGTTTGGTTTTCTTTTTCTTTGTTTTTTCATAGTAGGATGGGTTTTCCGAGAGTGGGCAACTAACCCGACGCCTCTACCCTTTTTTATAGTTATTATGGGTGAACTCGCCGCACATATTAGCTCACTATTTCATCGGGTGATGAAAATAGCTCCCCAGGTGGCACCGCTGGGAGGTCAGTGTCCACAATTGAGATGAAAGAGGGAACAAGATAAGCCTGGACTTCGTCATGTTAAAGCCAGAGAGCCGTTGCTTGGTATCTATTATCCCCTACGCCAACCTCAATTTGACTCTATAGCTGCAAATAAAAATTAAAGCCCCTGAACAATAACATTTGTTTGTAAAATGTTCTCTCAGTGTATTATATGTCTAAATTTTCCCAACACACCAAGCTCTCATATAAACAATAACTTTATTAGCTTGAAGACATTGTCATCGGCAGCAAAGTGGTAATTATCAATGTCGTGAACAAAATAAAATTTTCAACATACAATTTTAACGTGGTGTCGCGCACAAACTCACACACACATACACTGGCATATGCACACATATTTTACGGCAACTTAACAAGTCATTTACAATTTTAATTGGTGTGGCAGGAAGAGAATGAGGAAAAGAAGTGCAAACGGCGGCATTAACCATCCAACTCATGGTCAAGGATTTGTTGCCATGAACAAAAAAAAGTACTCATAACAAATGAAGTATGATGTGTTTGTGTGTGTGTGAGCGCTGGAAGACTCATTGCTCCACCAACATTTTAGTAATGGACATGACTGATTTGTGAGCTAACCATATCACGAATCACAGCGGTAGGCTTGTGCAGACGAATGGTAGTAGCGGCATTAACAAACAAAACAAAACATGAACTAAGCCACATCATTACCACAATTATTATTATGGCCATAATAAAATAAGTATGAAATTAGTCTTTTTTATCCATTACTAATATTTGTTGTCATATTTCTTGTTGTTGTTGCTGCGGCTGCAATTGCGGTCCATAGATTTTTCAAATTCCCCAAGAATGAGTTGTTGTTGCTGCTGATGTTGAAGTGTCATCATGTGGTATTTTGTGGTTTTAAACTAGACATGAGCACATATTTTGCATTTCAATTTGAAGAAGTTAAAAAAAGTAAGAAAAGTAGTAAAGTCGGACTGGGCCGACTATATGATACCCTTCACCACTTTGGGGATATTCTGCATACGTATCCTAACAGACGTCGCCATTTCTAAGGCGATTATTTGGTGTACAGTCAACACGAATAGGTCGAAATTATATATGGAAGCTAATCTGAACCAATTTCAGAGAAACTTGCTAGATATAAAATTTTATTAATTTCTGTATGGGTCTGTATGGGCCTTTAGTGTACCATTTACTTAAAATCGGACGAAAATATATCGAAGGTATATGTACATCTGAACCAATTTCAAGGTTATAGTAACAGTACATTGTACAAAATTGTGTGCCGATCGGCCAATCTTTTGGTCTTTAGTGCACAATTGAAATTAAATCAGTCGAATATATATATTGAAGCTATATCTGAATCGGACCACACATCATTCTGGACCTAATTCAGTACTCTGTGCAAAATTTCGTGCAAATCAAAAGATATATAGGGACTTTGGTGCACCATTTACCTTAAATCGGACGAAACTATATATGGAAGCTATATCTAAATCTGAATCGATTTTCTCGAAACTTAGCACACATCATTCTGGACCTAATTCAGTACTCGGTGCAAAATTTCGTGCAAATCAAAAGATATATAGGGACTTTGGTGCACCATTTACCTTAAATCGGACGAAACTATATATGTAAGCTATATCTAAATCTGAACCGATTTTCTCGAAACTTGGCACACATCATTCTGGACCTAATTCAGTACTCTTTGCCAACACCATTTACCTTAAATCGGACGAAAATATATATGAGAGCTATATCGAAATTTGAACCGATTTTTCCCATTTTCAATAGGGTTCGTCCTTGGGCCAATTAAGTGACCTGTGCCAAATTTCATCCAAATCGGATCATAAATGCGACCTGTACTTTGTTAACAAAAATACATGGACGGACAGACGGACATGCATAAATCGACTCAGAAAGTGATCCTATGCATATTCTCAAAAGGAACCATGGGTCTATCTCGATTATTTTTGCCTGTTACAAACATATGCACAAAGACATAATACCCTGTACCACACTGTGGTGAAGGGGTTGGATATTTTAAAATATCAAAAATAATAATAAATAAATTATCTGAGGAAATCAAATTGGTTGCAAAATTTTTAGACACTAAGGACTTACGTATACCGAAAATAGGCGGGATCTATGAGGTTATATCAAAACTTTGGATAAAGTTGAAATTTTCTGCGAAAAACCGGCCAAGAACCTGCTATACCAAATTATAGCCCCTTCGTTGATAAATGCGCCCAACGCAACCAATATACGTGAAAGAGAGCGGGGCCATTATATACGGGCCATACCAAATGGAACTAAAACCATGGAAATTCTTAAAATGGGTTGGGATGGTTCAAAATTGGCAAAAACATGGACCTATTTTCTGTGAAGAAGTTTCCTACCCATCAAAAATCCAAAGGGCTGAATTACAATTTTCTGAGAACATGGAAAATGAGCCTAAACGGTCGGAACCTTTATATGAGATACACTTTAAAATATGGACCTGACAATTTTTTTAGCAGAAGTTTTATACCAGCCAAGAACCCAGTATGCCAAACTATAGCCAATTCGGTTGGAACTTTTAAATGTGGATTATATAAAAACATGGACCTATATTGAAAATTTCCTACGAAGAAGCTTTTTTCGCCCCTGAAAACCCGGAATGAACAACTACTTTGACTGTAATTGGGACTGGACCTTTATATAGTGGATAAAACATGGGCCACTATTGAACATTTTCGGAAAATTAATGCCATATCTATTATAAAGTGACCCTAGGGAGGAACATTTCACCGGTGTCACCAGAGGTAACTACTTTCATCTCCCGTTGAAAAAGTGAGTGAAAGTGCCGCGACTTCTCCCATAAGAACTATAAAAAATGGGTTGAGGCGTCGGATTAGTTGCCCACACTCGAAAAAGCAAAAAACTAAAAAAGAAAACCAAACCAAACCAAACCCCCTATGTTGAAGACCACTGCAAACGTATAAAGGACCAAGTTCTGCGAATCTGCACTTAGAATGTGCGCACATCCTCCAAAGCACAGTTTTCGCTTTGGCGGATGTACTAATGAAGTACAAAGAAAATGAGATGAAAAGAGACAGGCGTAAGTAAATCAGATGATTATGCACTATAATATAGCTGTCATGAAACGAGGAATGTGTTTGGCTGGGGATTTATGGTTAATTGGAGAATAAAATATCTCGTCTCCAGATTCACCCCAATTTCTAAAATCCATATAACAGCGAAGTTCTTTTACACCAGTCTAATTTGCGCCCATTCTCCGACGGAAAACAAAGATGAACAGGCCAAAGAAATTTTTTATGAAACAACATATGCTGCCGCTGCCCTGGCCATGACATTAAAATTCTGCTAGGAGATTTTCATGCAAAAATCGGAAGGGAAAATATTTTTGGCCCCACCGTCGGAAAATTCAGCCTCCATGAGGAAACATCAGAAAATGACGAGGTTGATTGACTTCGCAGCAGCAAAAAACATGATAGTTAGCAGCACCAGATTCAAGCATCTCGATATACATAATGCCACGTGTGCTGATTAAACAACGAGAAATCAAATCGATCATGTTGTGATAGAAGGAAGGCATTCCAGTGTTTTCGATTGGGACGTTATCGGGGGAAAAGGAGAGAGGAGAAACGTATTATAAGAAAAAGAAGAAATATCAGAAAAAACGAGAGCGTGAGCAAATCGAGTTGTATAGGAATCAGAACGAAGTCCGAATATTTTACAAACGAGTAAAACACATCCTACGGTAGAGATGAAGAAGGAGGCTTGGTTACGGATACAGATAGCGTATTGAGGATGTTTAAGGAGCATTTTGCGTCTTCAGACCTGGCAAATTCACTATAAACCAGCTTTTTACACTGCGCCAAAAGATCCACGAAAAACACATCGACACATTCCACCTATTCGTCGACTATAAAACCGCATTCGACAACCCAATCCCCTCAGATATGTTTAAAGCCATGCCTGCTTTCGACATTCCCGCAAAATTGATACGGCTATGCAGGTAGACTTTAACTGGCACAGGGTCATTAGTTAAAGTCGGAAAGGAACAGTCGAATCCCTTCAATACCGAAAAAGGATTCAGACAAGGTGACATCCTGCTAGAAAAGGTCATACGAGATGCTAATGTGAACAGAAATCGCAGGTCGAACATTGCGAGCGGTAACAGACACCTTTAAACGCATTGAGAAGGAGTCTGTCAATGTGGGACTGGCAGTAAATGACAAGAAAACCAAGAGGAGGGCATCAACGCGCAATATGTCCAGGACCGTCCGGGCCAACTGTGGAATTTGAAAACTGCCGATCTGCGTACAATCTATTCTCGAACATCGACATATTCAGACAAATCGAACTGCATTGACTATTAGCGAAATTGTAGGCGACGTATTCGATGAAAAGATCAAGTGGAAGACAACATTTCGGAGCATGACCTTTCAAATTGGAAGAGCTGCGCACAGGACCGAAGCGCCTGGAAATATTTTTTAAGCTCGGCCTATGAAACAAATGTTCTGTCACAAGCCAGCTAAGTAAGTAAGTAAAACATGGATCTATATCGAAAACTTTCGACGAAGGAGTTGTTATTCCTAAAAAAAATCCACGAAAAACTTCCACGAAAATCTAACTTTCTGTTGTTCTATGTTCTGGGCTTGGTATCAATTTGAAGGCCAACCACTCCTCGTGAATATATTGTCAACTTCTCGGGTCTAGGTCCTTCAGGGGTAAATCTATATGCTATAGAATACAAATTTTGTAATTTTTCACACAAAAGTCAGGGTCTATTTGACCCGCTAAAATGGACCGATCTTGTTTGGGCCATAATTGCGGCCTCTGGAGCGACCAGAAAATCTGACAAAAATAAAGTTTTTGGTCCATTTCATCCTCTATATATCAACCCATCTTTTCCAAAAACAATAGGGGTCTTCATTGGCCAGAACCCATTCTACATGCAAAATTTCGTGAAGATTGGCCCATAACTGTGGCCTGTATCGTGCTTACAAATTATAATGGACAGACGGACGGGCAGATTTAGACACACATGTCTAGATCGACTCAGCTAGTCGAGATATGACGATCGGTATACTTAAAGGTGGGTCTAGGACCAATATTTCGCGGCGTTACAAACTTTTGGGCTGCACAAAGCTATAAAACCCTGACAACGTAGTTGTGTAGGGTATAGTGAGTCTAAGACAATATGGGGCGGAACCTTATACTAAAAATGTTTGCGTAGAACTTTTTTACCCACCCACAATTACGAATTACAGCCGCTATATTTGAAAATGCGTCAAGAGCGCTGAAAATACCTCATAAGGAGCGGGACCTTTATATCTGATTGGCCGGATTGCCACATTGCAAAAAAATCAGTTGGAAAATGAGCCAGCATCATTAAAATACCTAAAATGGGGAGGGGCCTATATAAAGGAGCCACGTAAAATATAAACCTATATTAACCCATCAAGAACCTGGTTTAAATTACAGCCACTTCGATTTGAAAAATGAGCCTAGGATCATTAAAATACTTAACATGGGACGAAACCTTAATTAGGGCATATGTCGAATCATAGATCATTATGCAGCATATTCTCTAAGATATTTTCCACTTCAAGAATCCAATTTTAAAGTTCTACTTTAAATATTTCGATATTGATCGTGATTTCAGCATAGAGGCGGACATTATGATCTCTCCGAAAAAATATTTCGAGGTGTTGCAAACCGTATGAACAATTTAGTATACACTCCTTTTTATGGTAGAGTCTATAAAAATACAATCGGATGAATGTAAGCCAGGCTTTCAAAACGTAGTAACAAATCAGAAATGATTTGAGACAGCAAACCGTATGCCAGTGCAGTCCAGTCAGCCAGCCACCACCACCATCGGTACGACCAAATGAATTAATGTTGTTCATATTTTTGTTGCACTACCGGTTGTGTTGTGGGCATTTCGGTTTTATTGTTGCACCAAACAATCGACCGACCAAGCAACCAACAAAGCAAAAGGTTGACATGGAACTTAACGTGTATGGTTGGGAGTTAATGGTCGACCTCATACTACCAGTTATTATGATGGTAACTACGATGATGATGACGATGCTTGGGTTGCATTCATTCCATTGTTTGCAACAACCACTTCAACAACAACGGCTCATTGGGGGCTTAAGGAAATGTTTTTTTTTGAAAATGGAATTGAATGCCGTTTTCGTTTCAGGTTTACATTTTGGAAGCCTAATGCCTAATGTTTATGAGACATTAAGTAGACGCAAAGTATTTAATCCTATTATCTAAGTAATGTGAGATTTTATGTAACCATAGAATGGAGTCAAGTTCATTTTCTGTTGAGTTGAGTTTATTATTGTTATTGTTGCTGTTGTTGGTGTTGTGATGGTAATAGTTCTGAATGGTAGTAAATGGGAAAATAGAGTTTGAATTTGTAATTGATCGTAAAATGACCGCTGCCAGTAACGGAAGACCTTTTTCCTCTTTTTGTGTTTTTTTTCTGGTTCGCTTCGTAGATCAAAGCATTGTTTCACGTGAAAGACAAATTGAAGAACAAATGAGAAATAATAGGTATTTGTTTGAAGGGAATTTTTGAAAAAAAAAATTATTTTAATTTTTTATATTTTTTGGAATTTTTAGTTCATTGTTTCGTAAAAGTTCAAAAGAAATGTTAGTGAATTAACACTAAATTAACATATATGAAGTGTTATACTATAACAAGTTTGTGTTTCTTAAGATAATCAAACTTCATACAGTTTGTACCATTGAGCCGAAGATTTTTGTTCATAAAAATTTATGATTTAAATTTGATAATGTGATGTGATGCATATTAGGGATTAAGAACCACCGGATAATGATCATGGCATTAATTGTCATTATCGATACTCTTAAACACTCCATGATTAGAATATAAAGGATATTTTATTCCCTAAACTGGTTTGCCTCGTCGAATATTATTTTTGGCCAGATTTAGAATCCAGCCTTATTTTTCCTTAAAATTCAGGGTTATCCATGTGGTGGTTTCAAACGTGAACTAAATAATACCAGTGATAGGAGCAGTATTGTCGGACGGGGCCGACCATATGATACCCTACACAACTTCTACGAAAATATAACTTACTGCACCCTCGATATCACGATATTTGCCCCCTCTTGACCGACTAGATATCAACAAATATTTCTAATATTCAGTAGACGAGGGGTGTAATTGTCCAGATTCTGTTTACCGTGGGTTATGTTGTGATGTTGGGCTTTCATTTGTGGCCTATAGATCGACTCGAAAACAAAAACACAAACAAATAAGTTTTCGGTCCACTTCATCCCAAATTTATTATCTGATCATTACCGAAAATTATAGGCGTTGTCCTTGACAATAACGGGAATCTCATGGAAAATTACAAAGCGATCAGCGCTATATTTCCGCCCTCTAGTGTGGTAATGGGTTACTAAATAATATATGAATACTTAAGCACCTGTAAATATTTAAGTGTAACTCCCACATCCGAGTACATACGACAATATAATTGGTATCAATTTAAAGACCAACCATTCCTCTTCGATACACTATCAACTTCTCGGGTATATATCCTTCAGGAGTAAATATATACACCATACAATACAAATGTTGCAATTTTTTATTGACCGATTTTTATCAAAACAGACATGCTTATTCTTTGGCCCAATCCCCTTCTCCATGCAAAAATTCGCAGTGTTTGGGCCATAACTGCGACCTCTGGAGAGACCAAAAAAACCGACAAAAATAAAGTTTTTGGTCCATTTCATCCCCTAAATATTATCCGATCTTTTCGAAAAACAATAGGGGTCCTCATTAGCCAGAACCCTTCCTACATGCAAAATTTCGTGAAGATTGGTCCATAACTGTGGCCTGTATCGTGTTTACAAATTATAATGGACAGACGGACACACATGTCTAGATCGACAACTAGTCGAGATATGACGATCGATATACTTAAAGGTGGGTCTAGGACCAATATTTTGCGTCGTTACAAACTTTTGGGTCTGCACAAAGCTATAATACCCTGACAACATAGTTGTGTAGGGTATAATAAATATAACATATTGTGATATTATATACATATATATATATATATATATATTATAATGTTTAAAGTTTTTGATTGCAGCATTTCACATATTGGTCCTTTGCGTACATTTTCGACCAATTTTTGCCACCTATTGGACAATATCTCACCTATAATTTGACGATTGTTAGTTTTTAAGTTCTCAAGAGTTGAAGACAGGCCAGGAAAAGTCTCCTGCAATAAAGCCACATTCGATTGAGTTGTGTGGCACCGCCTTGTTGAAATCAAGATGAATACTTAAATATTAGGCAAAAAATCGGTTATATTACCATAACCTTCCGAATTGATGGTGACAGTTGTTCCATCGTCGATTTCCAAGAAGTACGGTCCTAAGAGCCTAAGAGCGCACCAAATTGTGACTTCTTCTTGAGGAGTCTCAGAATCCCGAATTCGATAATTTTGTTATTTCAATTTTTGAGTGAGCTGGACTTTATATGAATGCCTGTGTAGATTGATCAATACATAGATGAGTGCAAAAATATATACAGTATCAAGTTGTGTGTACAGTCCAAAATATTTAAATCGCTTCGTATTCGAAAGGTGCGAATTGTACCCTCTACATTGTTGTTGAGTCTTGTAAAAAAGAACCTAAAGAATAATTAAAAGTGATTTTTCGTCGATATTGCATTTGCTTTTGTTGATGTTGGACTTTTATTTTTCGGAAAGAAGGTACTGTATCTCACGAAATCAAGGATGTAGCGACGTCAAATTTTGCTCATATCCTATTTAGGATATGAGATGACAATAGTTACATTAAATCTGAGCACAGAAAATAGTTCTATTGGCACGTTCTTAAGAAGTTATATGTTCAAATTAAATAATAACAGGCCAAAACCTATATTAAGTTCGGCCGGTAGAACATTTTATACCCTCCACCATCAGGATGACAATCTAAAATTAATGAGGGCTCCTAGCAGGAAACTCATGTGAGTAAAAGATGATTGCAATTCTCAAAATATCTAATAGTGGAGTTACCGTTATAAGAGGCTATAATAAAACGGAGATGAGTATTGATATTTTATGGTAATGAGATTTACAGCCAAAAATAAAATTTTGCTCAATTTCATCTCCTAAATATTAACCGATCATTACGATTCGTCCATAACTGTGGCCTGTTTCGTGCTTAGAAATTATAATGGACAGAAGGACGGACACACGTGGCTAGACCGACTCTAATAATCGAGATATGACTGATCGGTATACCAAAAGGTGAGTCTATGACCAATATTTCGATGCGTTACAAATTTTTGGGGCCACACTAAGCTATAATACCTTCACAACATAGTTTTGTATAATAAAAAATCGATTTTTGAAACGATACGATGATGCACAGGTCTTACAGTATTTGTAACCGCTCCACTCTCTTCAATTTTGCGTAGTTGAACGATTATGTATCTCTATCTTAAAGAACGATGGGGCTGTGTGGCAATAGGTCTTTATAACTTTTATGCGTTGTAAGATAGTTGAGCGACCCATTTTCACCAATGTCAGATTTTCAAGTGAAAAGAAAAAATATGGATTCGAAACTTAGTTTGACAAATATTAAATTCCAGTCCCATACTTTGAAACCACGAAATTGATAATTTTTTTAAAAAACTCGCCAAGGGCTTTTAACCCATTAGGATTTTCCACCCTCCAAAATCTTGTTGCACCGTATAAGTAATAAAAATATGAATATATTATATTTTAGCACTCACAATATATAGCTCCCGAATTTTGATTAAATTGATAATTTCATTACATTCATATGAGATTCACAAGTTATCAAAATTTGGACCATTGACAATAATTCAATATTGACTATGTCTCTGCAATTCGACCATATTTCGGTCTTTCCACATGCTTCATTTGCCCTGAGTCGACATCAAATTAGTTTTTCGAGACCTTGTGAGTATATGTTCGGTGAGTACAAATTTAAAAAAAAAAAAGAAGTAGCCGGAGAAACTTTAAAATCGGCTGTACTTTTTGAATAAAAATTCCAATTTCGCTCCATAAATGAAAATTTCAATAGTTATTTTATTAATTAATTGTTAAACATTTTGGAAAATTTATTCAAAATAAAGTATTCATTCAATAAAATTCCATAAAACTATCAAATAGCCAATTTGGCAACATTTGTTTCTTGACCACCCTTAAAATATCTTATCGATGATGCAACTTCTTCCCGTTATAGTAATTATGCTTGATGTCTCATCTTCGGTTTTGTAACATGCCTTTTGCAACATATACAACACAACAGCAAACCAAGCATATCGAACATGTATGAAGTTGTATGACATCTTAAAGAATCCAACATCAAACCTGTTCTGTTGCATGTTTGTGGCTTAAGTCTTTTGTGCGTATTTACCAAACAGGTAAAAACCAACAACAACAACAATTGCTGCTGTTAGGCTTGTGGGTATTGTCCCTGGAACTAAACCAAAAACCGAAAAAAATAAAAAAAAACTACCACCAAAATAATAAATCAAATTCAATCAATTTGCTATCAAATCAAATTCGGGTTAAATGTTGACACTGTGATGGGCGTCTGTTCGAAAAATGTTAACATTTTTATTTATTTAAATAATTGTGGAAAGAATAGCGATTGCTGCTGCGTTTTTGCGTGATTATGTTGTATTGCTGGTACCTGCAACGACTTGGGTGAATTGATATTTTGTCTTGATTAACATGTGTGTGCGAGTGTGTGTGGTTGTCTTAAACTAGGCTGTCTAAGTCTTTTGTTTTATTTGCGAAAATTAAAAAAAAACAGATATGAATTGGGTACGTTAAAGTTGATTTAATTAATTTTATTTCGATACAGAGTGGTAGACAAAAAGGGAGAATGTAGTATTTTAATTGAAATTGAAAGTTAGATAAATTGGGATAATTTTAATGTGAATTAAATTTACTAAATGTTGTCACAGAGGCGAAAGAAAAATTTAATGTAGGGATTATTTTTTGGAAATTCAATATATTTGACACAGACAAGAAAAATCTTGATACACACAAATACATTGTGGTTAGTGTCAATGTTAATTTTCACATTGATGCTAATGTATTTGGGTAGTATTGTGCCCTCCACCATATGACAAAAGATATATACATTTTGCTATTACGCCTGTTACACCTTGAAAAGTTCGTCGAAAACAAGAAATATATATATATATATATATATACTGTATCAGAGTAAAATGCAATGTCAATTTAGTCAAATTAATTTTTCAACCGGATAACTCGGACAATATGTAATATTTTACATAACCTCCATACACTGCGCCCAATGCATTTGAGATATTAAGAATATCAAATTTCATTGAATAAAAAAATCCTGTCGACATGTTTTGCAATGGTTATTTCGAAAAGAAGGGTGATTTAAACCACCACATGTCTAATAGTCGGAGATGCAATTAAGGTTGTGAGTGGCATGTTGTACACTCTAGAGAAGGAAGAAAGTTCGAAGAAGTCATATTTTGATTTGTGTCCCTAATCCTCTATGAATCTTATTTTATTTGGGAAGTCGTTCAGTTTTTTGCATTCACACCCCCTTAGATCGACTATTTGGCAAAAAATTTCATTTCCTAAGAATTCGGTTCAGAAGCTTGAAAAGGCTGGCCAGTGGTACAGGAAATGTTTGAACTTTTCGATGCCTTCTCCACACGCTCTACACCACTGCAGGCTGTTGTGTTCTTGTCTCATATATGCCTCGCTCTATTTTAGATATTTTAATCATCCTAAATATGTTTTCCGACCGATGTGGAATTATGGGTTCTTAGATGGTAAATACCTAGCTGAAAATAATTCTATATTTGTACGTAGCCCACAGATATTCATTATGAAGTAGAAAAAAATCCTGACAGAACACAATCAACATAATTAATTTTTTATCATAGTTCCAATTATAAAGGTCCCACTCACAGTCAAAGTTCTTTTGAATATTCTAGCCGAAGATTCGAACCAGTGTGACAGTTTTGGCATTTCGGGTCATAGGAGTTAAAAAGACATTCTTACGGTTTTTATACCCTTCACTACACTGTGGTACAGGGTATTATATTTCTAATAGCCAAAACCAATCGAAATAGACTCACGCTTCCTTTGGAATACGCATAGGATCACATTCTGAGTCGATTTATGCATGTCCGTCTGTCCATCCATTCATCTATTTTTGTGAGCAAATTAGATACTTATGATCCGATTTGGATGAAATTTGGCACAGGTCGCTAATTTGGCCCAAGGGCGAACCTTATTGAAACAAATCGGTTCCGATTTAGATATGGCTCCCATATATAGTTTCATCCGATTTTATATAAATGGTGCACCAAGCTGCCAATTTTGGTCCGTTTAGTTTGCCCGATTAGAACCAATTTGAACCTAGAATCACGTGTATTAGATTTTGTAAAATATATTCGTGTCTACATAAACGCTCTATATTTTCGTATGAGTTCATGCAAATTGAGCACCAAATAATAAATGTTTCTCCGATCGAGATAAATTCTGCACAGCGCACTTTGATGCAAATGGTGGATGTCATGGCTGCTCAAATGCGTCCCGATTTCATATAGCTCCCATTTAAAATTGGTCTCAATTTCAAACAAATAATTGACATTAAATTGTCCATAGATTTCAATGGTCCTCCAAAGATGCTAAGTATATTCTATCTACCGGATATTGTACATATAGGCATCTGTTGTATGCACCCAAAGTGATGAAGGGTATCATATAGTCGACCCCGTTTAACTTTTGCACTTTCCTTACAGGTTCAATATAAATCCTTAGATCCGCGCTTGTACCCGTATTTTTTATTTTTTAGTCCTTAATAGTCTCTAATATTGTTTCACTAAACTGCAGAATATGCTCTAAATCTTCGGCTGATCTTTGCGGCTTTATATTGGTCGATTTTTTTTAGCAGACATTCGAATCAATGTTCGAACATCGAGGCTATTTCTCGCAGAATTTTCGTTTTTTACTAGAACATAATATCTATATTCCACTAGGCATAAGGTTCGTTGTTTCGCTTGAACATGGTAACAATGTTTTGCCGAATTTTTGATTTGATGTTCCATTAGGATGTTTGATTAGGGATAATACTCCAAAAGAATTCCAATACAATTTTTTCTCTAAATCAGGGAATATTCCCTGAATCTTAGGCTGCCTATTTCGGGTCAATATTTCACTGCAGATTTAATTGTTTAATATACCTCCAGGTCAATCCTCCAAAAGGCAATCGGAGGCCACACAGAGTATTCTGCTCGTTGTATTTAGCTTATCTTCTACTAACTTTTTGGTCCATTGCTCCACCAGGACTTAGGATATATGTCACACTGGATTTTCGGATAAATATTCCACTAGACCATCAGCACAATTTTTCGCTAGACCAGCAAATAATACCCCGAACTTAGGGTCACTTTTTATATCCTTCATTACACTGTGGTATAGAGTATTATGTCTTTGTGCATATGTTTGTAACGGGCAACATGAAACGAGATAGACACATGGTTTCTTTTGAGAAAACGCACAGAATCACTTTTTGAGTTAATTTGTCCATGTCCATTTGTGTATGTCCATGTATTCGTGTGAACAAAGTACAGGTCGCATTTATGATCCGATTTGAATGAAATTTGGCACAAGTCACATATTTGGCCTAAAGACAATCCCTATTGAAATTGGAGAAAATAGGTTCAATAAGTTTCGTCCGATTTTATCTAAATGGTGCACAAAGTCCCAGTTTGATGCCTAATTTGCTAGAAAATGCGAATAAAACTGAATATCTCTAGAAGAGGTTTCAATAGAGGTCCTAAGCACACCTCTAAAATTGTTAGAAATCTATTGTCTGACCAAAAATTTTAATTGCTCCTATTGAAAATTTGTGAGGGTTTTTAAATAGGAGACTGACAGTGTATGAAAGAGCACCAACACTCAATGCACTCTGGTCTTAAAAAAATTGGTGTAGAGTATGCCAAATCACATTCAATGTGAAAAAGAGCAACGATTGTGGACAAAATATAAAAAATTGCTTAATTAAACGAAATGAGTTATTTTTAATATTAATTATTTTCTTAAAGTATTGTATATAATTTTTAATTCTTTTTTATAATAAAAATGTAATACAATAAATAAGTAACCAATCCCGAGACATTTATATGGGGATCTCATTCATTAAATATTTTGTAAGGGTGGAAGGGGTGAATTTGCCAACATTCGTACACTCTTGCTCGCCACTGTAGTTAATATTGAAATTTTCATAAATGATACCTCAATTGGATTTAATCAAACCATGATGTGAATTGACAATACATGTCACATTCAAAATTTCCGAAAAACACGCGCACACATTTGTCTTTATTTCCATTAGCTTCAAAACAAAAGACTTAAGCAACAAACTTGATTTACACCCAAACCAAATTGCATTCACCGATGACATGAACAACGGACGCATCTTTTTCTGCTACTATTCAGCATTTATTTCTATGGAAAACAAACAAATTTGTAAAACTTGTTCCTAACACCGAAACTAGTGTTTCCTTCTTCCAAAAAAAAAAAACACCAACAAAATATTTATAAAAACAAAATAAATAACCACAACAAATTCGACAACGATTTCGGATTAAAAATAAAATACAAATACTAATATTTACATGTAAGAAAATAACTTTCAATGTTCACCTCAAAGCAAAACATGGGGCACAGAGGCTGTTATGCAGTAGCATCTGTGGTCATCAAGGCAGGCAGACTGGCAGGCAGGCGGACTTGTAGATAGAGTTGTTGGCGATGGTAGTGACCATGTGCTGAATTAGAAATACATAAGAAGAAAAAAAACGACAAGTGAACAAACTCAAATGGCTGACCACCAACAACATTTTTTGTCGCAACCTACAATTTCAATAATCTGTTGTGGGGTTTATTTATTTTATCTTTTTTTTTTTTTTGTTTTTTTTTTATAAACTCACAAACCAGGAAAGCAACAAATAGCTGATTGTGGGAGTGGTTAAATCTAGGTATCACGATCACAACACTTTTGCCAACCTTGATATGTTAATTGGTGCAAAAGTTGCTGTTTCGTTTGTTTTATTTAAAGTTAAAAGGAAAAAGGCTACGGCACGAAGAATATAAATAACACTATTAGAATAAAACGGTTTATTAGGACTGTCTTAAACATATTTAATTGAAATAAAATTTATTTGAAATAAGATTATAAAAATACAATTAAATATTGCACAGTGATTAAAAAAATATTAATTCAATAAAAAACCTATAAGGAAATTATATAATTTGGACGGGCCGATTATGTGATACCCTTTACCACTATATAGGCGCTAATACACTTCATTTTAGACTCAATTCAATACGCTATGCAATTTCATGTAAATCTTACCGACATAAAGACTTATGCTTGTGAACCCTAAACATCAAATCGGACGAAATCTTCAGAATCCCCAATATCTAGACTTAGACTTATATAAAAATCATCATAAACATTATCTATTAACTGATGTAAAAAACCTAATGACAATATTTATCTATCCTTTGCTGTTGTAAGCAGAAACCAACAACAACAACATTTTGTGAAAAAAAAAAACTATTACCTATACGACCACCAATTTAAATTTGTCAAAATGCTAATGTGTTATTGCTTCCCACCTACCGTAACGAAAATCGTTAACTAGTTTTTTATTTCTAACACCCGTTTTTTATGTTCTCATCTACACCAAAAAAACGATGTTATGTCATTTCCAGCTGAGAACATAAACTTTTATGTTAATTCTAATGGAAGCACATTGACAAGATCAGCTTCTTTTCATTTTTCTAACAAAATGCCATAAACATAAAAAAGAAATTTAAAGAATGTTTTTCCACACTGACCCATTTCTATCATTGATGTTATTACATTTTTTTCGTATTATATTTGAAATAGAATATATTTGAAATAGAATATATATGGGGTATTACATGAGAAATGTGTACATTTGTAAGAAAATATATCAGACCTGAGATAATCGGAAATTATTTGTTAAATTATAACTATGGGAAACCAAGCATTGCAAATTACAAACACTTCTGTTGGAAAATGAAGCGACTTCTTTTTAAATATAGATAATAGGACGCCGTATTATATGGTTTCTAATGCCTTGATATATCAGATCCCTCTGGCTCCAAGAGTGTGTTTCGCATGTGTTTTCGCAAAATTCGCTCGTGAGTGATTCAAAAAACGTTATTTTTTGTTTTGGGCTCATTTTACAAAGAAATTTATCGCGAAAAATTATTTACCAAACGAATGTTCGCACGCACATAACAAAAAACATAACAAACAGTAAGAGCATACAACAGCGATCTTTCTTTCCTTTGGTGGTTAAAATTCTTTCTAACATTTGCTCACGAATGAAAACAAACATTTGTGAATTCTCGCGAATGCTCAAAACAGCAACAAGAATAACAACAAACGTTTGTGAACTCAGTAGTTGTTGGGCATGTGT
This sequence comes from Musca vetustissima, assembly GCF_032173495.1. Taxonomy (NCBI): domain Eukaryota; kingdom Metazoa; phylum Arthropoda; class Insecta; order Diptera; family Muscidae; genus Musca; species Musca vetustissima. The sequence goes on from NW_026888263.1 coordinate 27,134, forward strand.
TTTGTTATTTCACGCATGCTTAACACTTTCTGCTACACACACATTCATTCGCTGTGTGTTAACTTTTTTATGATATTTAGTTTTGTTTGCGAACTTTTGTTTTTTGAGTTTTTCAAAAGAATGATCTTCAGCAACAAATGCTCGCAGAAGAACGAATCGACGACCCTTGCACCGAAATTTTATCGTTCGTGAATTTTTCGTACAATGCGAACATTTGCGATAGATTGCAAATGATAGTTCATTCATTGTAACGTAATCATTCGCGATAAATTGAAAACATTCGAATTCTCGCCGTGACCATTTGTGAGAAAGAGCGTATCTTAATCATTCTCCGCACCCAGGTGTAACGGCGCAAATATAATTGCTGATACCCGGTGAATAAAAAACTACTTTCCAGATAGTTTCCAATTTATGTTCAGGACCCAAATAATGAAAAACGAAACCATAGGGAAATTTTAATGCGACAATGTTAAATCGAAATAATACCGAAAATTTTTATTATTTGATCTTTTCCTGTAATGGTACGATGATCATTTGAATGACATTTTAAGAGAGTTATTTATACTCTTTCGAGTCAAGCTAAATGATCCAAGTTTTGCAATGAAAAGGAAAGACAGGAGAAGAATATACATACCCACCACTATGTGACATATTGGGCTATGTGGCTTTACAAAGGCATATTGGGCTGTGTGGCTTACAAAGGTCGTATGTTGATAACATGTATTTATTATTACATATGCGAACTAAATTCAAATTTGTCAATGTTCGACAGTTGTCTTCATTCTGAAAACAATCCTTTTTGTTGTAGCAATGGATAATTAATTCACACACCTACAATTGGTTCCATGGCATACGCATGTTTTTGCGCAACCTTTTAGGAAGTGTGTTGATGGCTTAGAATGATAAGTGGACTGGCAACATTTCACTTGCTCTGGGGACATAAGTTCGTACCCTAGCCGTGCTCAGCTGTATTAATTTCTATTATTATTACGGCATTTCTGGTAAACAAGATATGACTTCTTCCCTTGGGGCGTCTTACACTAATGCGGTAGTCGTTATTAGGCACAAAAAATTGTTTTGATTTCATTGCTCCCTAAGATGTTTCGTCTATATTTTCCTGGACAGGCCGGACCAACCCAAATGGTTGTTATCGAGCAACAACTTTTTATACCGAAAAAGTGGAGCAACCTCTCGAAATATACACCCCACAAATTATAAATATTCTTGATCAGAATAAAATTCTATGTCGTATTTTGAAATTTTGCACAGACATTGCTAGTACTCCTAGGATTTGTTGGAAATGCAATACCTCATTTCCAACAAATGGGATGTATCGGTCCACATATTTGTACCCCCAGTATTCAGTATTTTGGGGATTTTTGTCACGTTTTAAACCATATAGGCTTTAATTTGGAATTTTGGGTTCTGCGTAAAATTATAAATATATTGAGCCGAGTTTCAGTGTAGCTCCCATATAAATACCACTAATTTTGGGGATTTTTAATACATTTTTTACATTCAAATTGGGTGGGTTCTCATTTCATAGCACACCCTATACTAAAAATTATACATCTTAAATTTAATTTTAAAACTTAAATATTTTATCAACAAATTACTATTTTTTAATAACATTTATTTTTAGCATGAAGCTAGGAGAGTATAGAACAAGATACAACACCGATACAAATTACTTCAAAAAGGTCATAATAAATGACGAATCATGGGTGTATTACAGTGAAAACATAGCCCAATCAAAACAGGAAATCAAAAAGCCCGTTTTTAATACGAGAAATTCTTCTGATATAAGAAAGATCTCAGTCATATTTTTGCAGCCTACGTTTTTTGGTTCATCTGTTAAATAGTTTCTACCCAACATTTGGGTAAATACCTGGGTATTTACGGATAAAGTATTATAAAACCAGTGAGCGGATCAGTATAGTCGGACGGGCCGACCATATGATACCCTACACAACTTCCACGAAAATCTAACTTTGCGTTATTTGCAATTTGACACCCGACTAAAAGTCAACAAATATTACTAATATTCAGTAGACGAGGGCTGTACTTGTCCAGATTATCTTTACCGTAGGTTATGTTGAGATGTTGGGCTTTCAATTGTGGCCTATGGATCGACTCAAAAAAACACAAAAAGTTATGTTTTCGGTCCAATTCATCCCACTTCATTATCTGATCATCACCGAAAACTATAGGCGTTGTCTACGACCATAATTTAAGTGTAACTCCTACATCTGAGTACATCGAATCGAAAAGAACACAAAAAAATAATTTTTCGGTCCACTTCATCCCAAAATTATTATCTGAACATCGCCGAAAATTAAAGGCGTTGTCCTTGACCATAACTGGAACCTGATGGAACATTTCAAAGCGATCAGCGCTAATTTCCGCCCTCTAGTGAGGTTGTGGTATATTAAATATTATCCGAATACGTAAGCACCTGTAAATATTTACGTGTAACTCCCACATGCTAGTACATACGACAATATGTATAATTGGTATCAATTTAGAGGCCAACCACTCCTCTTGGATATACTATCATATTCTCGGCTCTATGTCCTTCAGCGGTAGTTATATACGCAATAAAATACAAATTTTGTAATTTTTCACACAAAAGTCAATGTTGACCCGCTATATATTGACCGATCCTTATCAAAACAGACATGCTTATTCTTTGACCGATCCCCTTCTCCATGCAAAAATTCGCGGTGTTTGGGCCATAATTTCGGCCTCTGGAGCGAGCAGAAAAACCGATAAAAATAAAGTTTTTGGTCCATTTCATCCCCTAAATATTAACCGATCTTTTCCAAAAACAAAAGGGGTCTTCATTGGACCGAACCCAACCTACATACAAAATTTCGTGAAGATTGGTCCATAACTGTGGCCTGTATCGTGTTTACAAATTATAATGGACAGACCGACGGACGGACGGACACACATGTCTAGATCGACTCAGCTAGTCGAGATATGACGATCGGTATACTTAAAGGTGGGTCAAGGACCAATATTTCGCGGCGTTACAAACTTTTGGGGCTGCACAAAGCTATAATACCCTGACAACATAGTTGTGTAGGGTATAAAAAAATCCGAAATATCTTCTGATCGTCACCGAAAACTATAGGCACCGTCCTAGACCATTATCGGAACCTCACGCAAAATTTCCTAGCCATCAGCTCGAAATTGTTGCCCTCTAGTGGTAATACTAACCAATTCAAAATACGTTGACACCTGTAATTATCATAGTATAACTCCCACATCTGAGGACATATAAAAATATAATTGGTATCATTTTAAAGGTCAACCACTCATCTTGCATATAATATCAAATTCTCGGGTCTATGTCCTTCAAAAATCATAAATCAACCACTAAAAATTCGATAGGGGTCTTATTTGGACAGAAGCGGTCCTACATGCAAAATTTGGTGACGATTGGTTTTTTTGGAAATTTGGATGAATATCAAATTACTCAGGTTCGCGAGTTCAACAATCCTATATTTGATATTTGGAAATTCCTAGGTGCGCAATAAAACTGGAAGAAAAATACAGACAACACTCAATGTCGAGATTCAAAAAGACATCATCAGTTAACAGATGCAGATAAATTTTCGAAAAACGATACGTCCGTTATGTATCGTTTTTCGAAAACTTATCTGTAGTTCTCATTTTGCAGGCTTTCACTTTTACTTTGGCACAAAATTTCTGAAATGAGTGGCTTAGTAGCCTCACCACTTTTTTACATTAAAGTAGACACAGCTTCCACGAAAATAATGGAGGTCAATATCATGAAAAGTTTGCAACGACGACGACTCAATAAATCCTTTTCTATTTTTATACCCTTCACCACACTGTGGTAACAGGCAAAAGGAATCGAGATAGACCCATGGTTCCTTTTGAGAATATGCATAGAATCACTTTCTGAGTCGATTTATGCATGTCCGTCCGTCTGTCCGTCCGTCCGTCTGTTGATGTTAAATTGTAAACAAGGTACAAGTCGCATTTATGATCCGATTTGGATGAAATTTGGCATAGCTCACTTATTTGGCCCAAGGACGAACACAATTGAAATTGGGAAAAATCGGTTCCGATTTAGATATAGCTCCCATATATATATTTTCGTCCGATTTAAGGTAAATGGTGTACCAAAGTCTCTATATATCTTTCGATTTGCACGAAATTTGGTATAACCTACTGAATTATGTCTAAAATGATATGTGCTAAGTTTCGTGAAAATCGGTTGAGATTTAGATATAGCTCCCATATATAGTTTCTCCCGATTTTAGGTAAATGATGTACCAAAGTCCCTATATATCTTTCGATTTGCACGAAATTTGGCATAGCGTAATGAATTAGGTCTAGAATGATGTGTGTTAAGTTTCCTGGAAATCGGTTCAGATTTAGATATAGCTTCCATATGTAATGAAAATGTTTTCGTCCGATTTAAGGTAAATTGTACCAATTTGCACAATATTGAGCATGACGTAATGAATTAAGTCTAGAATGATGTGTGGTAAATTTCGTGGAAATCGGTTCAGTTTTAGATATAGCTCCTATATTTTCTTCCGATTTTATGTAAATTTTGCTCTAACGACCCAATGTTTGTCCGATTGCCACACAATTTTGTAAAATGAACTGTAGTTAATATAAATGAATCTGTCAACTCTCGTTGAAGTCGGTTCAGATTTAGACATAGGTGCACCAAACTCCTCATATTTATCAGATATTTATCGAAATAACAAACGGGTGTTCGATTTATATTTTTAAATAGTTTTAAATAGATTTGCATAATTTTATCCCGTTGTAAGGAGCAACTCTATAGGTGAGCAAGTGAAACATATAGTGTAGGTTGCAGAATGGCATGCTTACGCTTCCAATTTCATTTACTGGTCCTTTAAAAATTCGACGTCTGTTATGATTCATCTGTTGAATATACCCAAAGTGGTGAAGGGTATCATATAGTCGGAGAACCTCGGCTTCAACTATGTTAAAAAATTTCAAGATTGTGTATCTATTCTTTCACTCTCTGTCTATTGTACAAATTTAAGTACTATTTTCCTACGCTCAGTACTAATTGTCAGAATTCTACGCATATGCCGTCAGACCAAATTACAGAGTTCTAGCCATATCCGTTCACTAAATAGCAATTTTATAATTTGTAGTACTTTTACTTAACCTGATAGTACAAATGTGTAAAACATCACAAGAATATTCAAATTGCAAGTTTTTAGCTTAAGGGTTATTAGTTTTTAAGTTATCGTGCCCGCCATTCTCAAAACCAATGTTTAGAGAAAAACGAGTTTAAAGTTTGAGAAGCCCTTCAGCCGTCACTTGGAGCTGGCACAATAAATCGGCTATATCTTCAAGAGTTCTTGAGATTTTCACATGAATTTTTAGGACATTCTTGAATTAGTGTAGATTTGAATTAAATCAAAAAATTTTTTGAACCCAGAATGGCTTTAAGGTTCCCTTAAGGCGCTTCACCTTGGTGCTGATTATAATTATTTTCTTACATGTTCTAACAAAGGCCCAATATTTTGTTAATGAAATTAATCGGCAATTGGAAAGCCACCACTACTTTCCCAAATATCCTGTTATTTTCTCGATACATGCCTTTACTCGACGTTTTCTCCTATTTATATAGATCGACTGCCATGGACGAAAGTTGTTCACAGGAGCATTTTAAATTAAACTGAAAATACTGCGGTTACATCTTATCCAATCAAACCATTTATTGGTAACTGTTATCTCATTTTATAACCACTTATTTATCGCATAGCATTTAAAGCACCATATCAATTCGTTTGAAGCGCATTTTTCCAATAAATGGCTGATCCAAACAAAATAATTTGCTTACAGAAATGAAAAAAAACACATCTCCAGTACCACCGGCATTTTTACGCATGCTCACATCATAATTTTTCACTCAAATTTTTATTGGCTTCTATTTTTGTTCGATTGTCATAGAGACCCGTTTTATTTATTTGTCTTTTGCGCATGCGCACGCACACGCTTCGCAGTTTTTCCATAAAATGTGGCCTCTTGCCGACACATTGATGTTATTTTAATACGCACAGTTGCAGTTTGTTGTCTAATATTGGAAATTTATCTGAACCTACTAAAAATCCATAAAATCGAATATTTTATTCGACAGACATAGGCATCGTTGGATGCTCGAATATGCTTGGCATGTGGATGAACGTGGAGCGTCTCGGCGTTGATGGTTTTATGCGGCATTGTGGACGATGTTGACGTTATTTTGATTGCCAATATTTCGATATTGTTGTTGATGATGATGATTTTTCCAAAATGTTGTTGCTGATGCGCGAAGCTAGTTAACTATTTGTGTTGCTATGACAGTGTGTGAGTGTGTGTGTGCGTGTTTGTTCTTTTAAATCTATTCTTGTATTTGTCTCTCTCTCTCTCGTTTGCGATCCATCCATTTGTTTGAAACATTTTTCAAAATATTGATGGGTCGTTTTTTATCGTCTCGTAAATAATAATAAAGTCATAAAGATATTTCCACTTGGGATGACGACTAACTGGCCTGTGTGAGCTATGGATGCTGGGGCTGCAGCTGACTGCTGCTAACTGAGACCATAACTGTTTAACAGCTTGTTGTTGTTGTTTGGTTCTGCTGGTTTGAAGCAATTTGTTGTTGGCTCGTGGTTGCGGAGGTGTTCGTTACGGTAATAACACTGATCTTTCTCTATGTCTCCCTATGACATCCATGTATGTGTTTGGCCGTGAGTGTGTGTATTTTTTGTGACGTTTGCTGGAATTATTATTGACTGTTACTGCCCGTTGCTTTGGTCACACTTTACTGACATTCAATTTATTTTAACCTTTGTATATAATTTTCATATTCTTCTTCTTCTCATTTTTTTTTTTTGGTATCTGAAGTCGCTGCCATTGCTTTTGTATTACATCATCATCAATCATCGTCGGACATATACGATGATGAGCTGTGGGTAAGGTGCCTCCTTTTTTCATGCAAACAGATGACTACAATGAAGTAGAAGAATAACTTCTATAGAAAATAATAACAATGAATTGTATCTAATTGAAGGCTATTCATTTAACTGTGGATGTGGCTACACACACAAACCGCCAGCACTGACCTATCGTTATCGATTTTTTTTCACACCAATCTTGATATTAATGACTTTTGTGAACACAATAATATTTTGATTTGTGATTGATTATTGGAAATTAATTCAATTGTAATTATTTATTTTCGGTTTTGGTTTAGGTGAAAGGATCAAAAGAGAAATCACAACAGTAAGAGGTAACTGACCTAAGGTATGCTTGGGAATAGAAAATTACTTTATTTTTATACCCTTCACCACACTGTGGTACTGGGTATTATGTCATTGTGCATATGTTTGTAACAGGCAAAAGGAAACGAGATAGACATACGGTTCCTTTTGAGAATATGCATAGAATCACTTTTTTATGCATGTCCGTCCGTCCGTCCGTCTGTCTGTCTTTCCATGTTAAATTGTAAACAAAGTACAGGTCGCATTTATTATCCGATTTGGATGAAATTTGGCGCAGTTCACTTATTTGGCCCAAGGACGAACCCTATTGAAATTGGGAAAATCGGTTCAGATTTAGATATAGCTCCCATATATATTTTCGTCCGATTTAAGGTAAATGGGGCACCAAAGTCTCTATATATGCTTCGATTTGCACGAAATTTGGCATAGCGTACTGAATTAGTTCCAGACTATTGTGTGCCAATTTTCGAGAAAATCGGTTCCGATTTTGATATAGCTCTCATATATAGTTCCGTCCGATTTAAAGTAAATGGTGCACCAAAGTCCCTATATATCTTTCGATTTGCACGAAATTTGGCACAGAGTACTGAATTAGGTCCAAAATGATGTGTGCCAAGTTTCCTGAAAATCGGTCCAGATTTAGATATAGCTCCCATATATATTTTCGTCCGATTTAATGAAAATGGTGTACCAAAGTCCCCATATATCTTTCGATTTGCACGAAATTTGGCATAGCATAATGAATTAGGTCGAGAATGATGTGTGTTAAGTTTCCTGAAAATCGGTCCACATTTATATATAGCTCCCATATATATTTTCGTCCGATTTTAAGTAAATGGTCCACCAAATACCCTATATATTTTTCGATTTGCACGAAATTTGGCACAGCTTAATGAATTAGGTCGAGAATAATGTGTGTTAAGTTTCCTAAAAATCGGTCTAGATATATATATATATAGCTCCCATATATATTTTCGTCCGATTTAATGTAAATGGTCCACCAAATACCCTATATATCTTTCGATTTGCACGAAATTTGGCACAGCGTAATGAATTAGGTATAGAATGATGTGTGTTAAGTTTCCTGAAAATCGGTCCAGATTTAGATATAGCTCCCATATATAATTTCGTCCAATTTAATGTAAATATTGCACCAAAGTCCCTATATATCTTTCGATTTGCACGAAATTTGGTATGGCGTAATGAAGTAGGTCTCGAATGATGTGTGTTAGGTGTCGTGAAGTCGGTTCAGATTTAGATATAGCTCCTATATATTTTTTCTCCCGAGTGTATATAAATTGTGCACTAAAGTCCCAAAGCTTGTTCCATTGTCACACAATTTTGTACAATGAACTGTAATTAATATAAGCTAGTCTCTGGCAAGTCGCATTGAAATCGGTTCACATTATATATATATATATATATATATATATAATCTGTAGCAACTCTATATCTGACCAAATGAAAAAAATAGTAAAGGTTGCAGAATGACATGTTTATGGATCCATTTCCGTGTTTATGGTCCTTCAACGTCTTATAGGATTCATCTGTTGAATATACCCAAAGTGGTGAAGGGTATCTGAGATATAGGGACTTTGTGTCCAATTTACTATAAAATCTGGGCGAAAAATTCTAGGCTCAATTCATGTGAAGCTCTATCCAACCATATAGTCTGCCCCGTCCGACTTTACTACTTTCCTTACTGGTTTTTAAATACTTAAAAATATATTATATTGTGGTTCGTAAAAGAATCAAGGCAACTGCATTATGTTCTGTGTCAAAAAAGGTAAGGTCCTTTGACATTTGGTGACGTTTGGCGATTCGACTATGAGCCGAATCCAATTTCGATTGTGGTATAACCGGCTTAAGACCAAGAAAATGTCAATGAAGATGCTCTTTAATCAATAACCGATTAAAGAATTTATGCGGTGAAGAAAATGTTTATGGATAACTTTCGAATTAGAGACGTTGCTGATGCTGATATTTGCATATAGTTCGCGACTCATACCAAGCAATTTTACGGATGTTTTAGGCAATAAACGAACGGCAACGAAGATTAATTTTCAGCAAAATTTTGACAATTTTATGATGGATGTACAGGAAGAGTGGACCGATATTCTTCATTTTCAAAGTTGAATTTTTGCCGTAAAGAAATGTATATACAACATCCGGATTTCCTCAAAAAGGCCAGGGGTTATGGCTATGACATTGAAATCAAAGCCCAATAAATCCAATCGATGCGTTCATTATAACAAAGACCGAAAAAATATCGTCAAGTTCGGTCAAATGTGAAGGTTTTGCTTACAGGTTTCTTCAATGGTATGGTGCATCATGAATTCTTGGAACAAGGTCGTAAGATCAATAAGTAATACAACCTAGAAGTTATGCACCGTTTGCGCGAGGCAATCCGCCTGAAAACCGAATCATGGATTTTAAAACATAATAACGCACCAAAACAATCGTATTCACCGGACTTGCCACCAGTTGACTTTTACCTCTTCACAAAACTGAATACACCGATGAAGAGAATAGGTTTTGTTTTGATTGAGGAGATAAGAGAAAAATCGAAACACTACCTCCTGGCTATACCAAAAAGTACGTTTAAGAAGTGTTTGGAGGATTGGAAAAAAGGCTGACATATGTGAATTTTATCTGAAGCGGATAACTTTAAAGGGAGACCAGATAATTATTGATGAATAAGCAAACGGCTAAATTTTTAATGAGACCTTAACAGCTTTTATTTGATCATTTCTTTGAATATGCCATAATTTTCCGCCTGGAGTTCTGTTAACACTTTCAGCCAGGTCAAAATATGAAAAATGTTAGTAAATAAGTTTTGTAAATAAAATGAGAATATCTCAATATCCTGCAATAAGACCTTCAAATTTTCGAACATGAGATATACCTTCGGTTCTATGACTAAATTTAATTTTGTTAAAAAAAAATAATTTCAGAACTTAGTTCTAAACAAGGCCAGAGGATATTTTTGTGGTTATAGAATTTTGCGATCATCTGCGGCCTCACTTCGAGGTTAACAAGGCATTTGTAAACAAGACTATACTTTCCCATACATGGTTGTAACCTTGTTAACCTCGAAGTGAGGCACCAGCGAAATTCGCATGCTTTTAATTTCGATGGTTAGCTAAGTACTTTGCTTATGAAAGGTTTTTTGTACAGAAGCAATAAATAGCTTCTGGGAAGAATATCCCCAAAAAAACAGTAAGGAAAGTAGTAAAGTCGAACGGGGCCAACTATATGATACCCTTCACCACTTTGGGTATATTCAACAGATGAATCCTAACAGACGTCGCATTTTTAAGGACCAGTAAAATGAAATTGGATCCATAAACATGTCATTCTGCAACCGATACTAAATTTTCCATTTGGTCAGATATAGAAGCTGTATCTAAATCTGAACCGATTTTCAGGAAACTTAACACACATCATTCTAGACCTAATTCATTACGCTGTGCCAAATTTTGTGCAAATCGAAAGATATATAGGGACTTTGGTGCCCCATTTACCTTAAATCGGACGAAAATATATATGGGAGTTATATCTAAATCTAGACCGATTTTCACGAAACTTACCACATCTCATTCTAGACCTAATTCAGTACGCTGTGCCAAATTTCAAGCAAGTCGAAAGATATATAGGGACTTTGGTGCCCCATTTACCTTAAATCGGACGAAAATATATATGGGAGCTATATCTAAATCTTAACCGATTTTCTCGAAACTTGGCGCACATCGTTCTTGACCTAATTCAGTACTCTATGCCAATTTTCATGCAAATCGAATGATACATAGGGACTTTGGTGTACCATTTACCTTAAATCGGACGAAAGTACATATGGGAGCTATACCTAAATCTTAACCGATTTGGCACACATCATTCTGGACCTAATTCAGTACTCTGTGCCGAATTTCGTGCAAATCGAAAGATATAGAGGGACTTTGGGACCTTCGGACGAAAGTACATATGGGAGCTATATCTAAATCTTAACCGATTTTCTCGAAACTTGGCGCACATGACCTAATTCAGTACTCTATGCCAATTTTCATGCCTTTGGTGTACCATTTACCTTAAATCGCACGAAACTATATATGGAAGGACGATTTTCAAACTTATATATGGGAGCTATATCTGATATATAGGGACGTTGGTGCACCATTTACTATTTAAATTCCACATCGTTCTGGACCTAATTCAGTACTCTATGCCAATTTTCATGCAAATAGAATGAACTATGCACCATTTACCTTAAATCGGACGAAAGTATATATGGGAGCTATATCTAAATCTGAACCGATTTTCTCGAAACTTGGCACACATCATTCTGAACCTAATTCAGTACTCTATGCCAATTTTCATGCAAATCGAATGATATGTAGGGACTTTGGTGCACCATTTACCATAAATCGGACGAAAGTATATACCTAAATCTACATCGATTTTCTCGAAACTTGGCACACAGCATTCTGCACCTAATTTCGTACTCTATACCAATTTTCATTAAAATCGAATGATATATAGGGACTTTGGAGCACCATTTACCTTAAATCGGACGAAACTATATATGGGAGCTATATTTAAATCTGATCCGATTTTTTCAGTAGGGTTCGTCCTTGGGCCAAATAGGTGACTTCTGCCAAATTTCATCCAAATCGGATCATAAATGCGACCTGTACTTTGTTTACAATTTAACATCTACAGACGGGCAGACGGACGGTCGGACATGCATATATCGACTCAGAAAGTGATTCTAAGCATATTCTCAAAAGGAACCATGTGTCTATCTCGTTTCCTTTTGCCTGTTACAAACATACACAAAGACATAATACCCTGTACCACAGTTTGGTGAAGGTTATAAAAAATACTCCAATTCTCTCAACGACTTTCTATCCGGTAATGATCTTTAAACTAAATCACCCCATACAATGTCTGATTATTTGAATATTTATTGAAGTGACTTTAAATATCTACAGAATTTATGTTAACAACGATAAAATGTGATAAATTTTACAAGGTGTCGGTGTCTAAACATTTAACAATGTTCGATGTTGGAAAAGTTGAAATTTGAAAACTACAACTAATTCATTGCCACAAATGATTGACGTAGAACAGTGGTTAAGAACACGATTAATATGCAATAAAAATCCAATTCGATATCCAATACTCTTTGTGCGCTGTATCCTCCCGTCCATTTATTTGCATACATAAGAAGTTGAGCGGCACAAAACATGTGTTTTGTAAAAATCGAAAATGTTTATTGATGTCGTTTGTTTATGTTGTTGTTGGTGCCGCTGTCTCGTAGTCATTGAAATAAGTAACTAACTGAACTAACTGTGTAATGGAATCCATTCAATATTCATGGATAATTCAAATTTAATTGTGAACATACACCGGCAATAATGATTAGCCACCATAATGATTATATTGGCCAGTTAGTGGCTGTTAAGTGCTCGAGGATGGTTTACCGGTGAGCCGGCTGTCTTGGCTGAGTGGAGCAAGCGGCATGTCTGACATGTTGCCTGTTACGCGTTTTAAGACCAAGTCATGGAGAATGCCACATAAACAAAAAACTATTGAAAAAAATGCAAATGTAAATAATTGAGAAGACCACAATGACAACAAACATGAAGTTGAGATGGAGAAGAAGCAGATCCCGTCTATCAGGTCCATAGAACATGCAAATGCGTTTACGAGTGTCTGCCTGTATTTTGGTCGGCTAGAATGTTGGTCTTAGCTCATCGCCAGTCGAATAGTCGAAATATTTATCTAACACATTAACAACTAATTGTGGTAAATGAGAAATGTTATGAACTTTTGCAAACGTACAGATAGACAAACACACACACTCACACAGAGGCACACTTATTGATTATGTTGGTATTAACGCCCGCCTGCCAAAAGACCAACAGAACCGAGAATTGAAAATCTAAAACAAAACTAACCCAAAATCCCACATGCAATCAATGAATGAATCTGTGGCTCGTTTCCGACTATTTTTTGGAGATATCCAAAAAAAAAAAAAAAAAAACAAATACCAAACCAAGAAAAAAATAAGTAAAAACGTCTTTATGTTCGACAAAGCCGAACTTTTTATACCCTCTGGCATGAGGTGATAATTCGAAATAACTAAAATTAATCGGGTCTTTGTCATTGGAAATTGTATGCGATGAGGTTTTTTATCCTCTCTGAACACGAGATATCAAATTTACAGACAAACAGATTGGAAAATTCGGCTATGACTTTTAATATACCGAAAATGGGACAGGATGGCATCCGAAAAATCCATGCCTTATTTGGCTCTAAAAAAAAATATTTTGAAAATCCCCGCCTTACTGGCCTTTACAAAAATATGATTTTAAAAATCCCCCCCTTAGTGGCCTCTAGAAAAATATGATTTTAAAAATCCCCGCCTTAGTGGCCTCTAGAAAAATATGATTTTAAAAATCCCCGCCTTAGTGGCCCCTAGAAAAAATATGATTTTAAAAATCCCCGCCTTAGTGGCCACATAGAAAAATATGATTTTAAAAATCCACGCCTTAGTGGCCTCTAGAAAAATATGATTTTAAAAATCCCCGCCTTAGTGGCCTCTAGAAAAATATGATTTTAAAAATCCACGCCTTAGTGGCCTCTAGAAAAATATGATTTTAAAAATCCCCGCCTTAGTGGCTACCTAGAAAATTATTATTATTATTATTTTTTTTTAAATCCCCGCCTTAGTGGCATCTAGAAAAATATGATTTTAAAAATCCCCGCCTTAGTGGCCTCTAGAAAAATATGATTTTAAAAATCCCCGCCTTAGTGCCTTGTAGAAAAATATGATTTTAAAAATCCACGCCTTCTTGGTGTCTAGAAAAATATGATTTTAAAAATCCACGCCTTCTTGGTGTCTAGAAAAATATGATTTTAAAAATCCACGCCTTCTTGGTGTCTAGAAAAATATGATTTTAAAAATCCACGCCTTATTTGTGTTTAGAAAAATATTATTTTAAAAATCCACGCCTAATTGGCTCTACAAGAAAGGCCATCTTCCAAAAGTTATTCTAAGTTATTGAAAACCTGATGGATCTTCTTATTAAAGACTTGAGTACCCTACCCGAGACTCAAGTCTTTAATAAGAAGATCCATCAGGTTTTCAATAACTTACATCAGGTTTTCAATAACTAACAAAAACAAACACACAAAAAATAGTCGCCAAACTATCCATGTCTGGCGCTGTTTTCTTGTTGTTGTTCAGGGTGTTGATGCCATTTGTGGTGATGCCACAACAACTAAGACTACTAACGGTGGCGCAGCCAGTGGTGATAATGATATTTCATAGTTGCTTTGGCTTAATTAACATTTTTCGGCATGTGTTGTTATTGGTGTTGTTGTTGCTGGTCTTGTATTCTTTGCCATGAGATGTGTGATTGTAACATATGTGACCCAAAAACCGAAAAGCTAAAAATTATGTAGTCTTCATAGTATTTTTTGCAGTTGAATTAATTTTTGAGTGCGGGGGGTTTAATGTTTTTTGTTTTGTTTTCATTTTTTTTTTTCGACTGGACATTGGTTTTGGTATTCCCGGCCACCACATGCTGTGATAATTGTTTGTGATGACAATGTCTGTATTTATTTACCGCTGGAGAATATTTTTTCTAATTTGTGAAAATGTGTAGTTTTTTTATTGGGGCTAAGTTTATGTGAATTTGTAATAAGTTCAGTGGGGCTTCTGAGAGGATAAAAAAAACAAACAAAAGACTTAAGCAACGAACTTGTTTTCCAATTTAGTGTTTGTGCGTCTCTGTGCTATTGAAGGAAATTCCTGGTGCGTTTGCATCCGCAATGAGAACATTTTCGAGAGTTTCGTTGTTAGTTAATTTAATAACAACAAGAAGTTGAATTGCATTATGAAAAGTGGAAATTCTTTATAGCTTTGACCTTTCGAACTGTATTTAGATGTATGTAAATGCAGATGGAATTTATGTAAAGTACTAAAAATATTTGAAAATAAATTAGAAAGATATTTTATTCTACCTATTTGCCTAAGATATCCATTTCTATAACAACCACCTATAATGGCAATTTAAATAATATATGAAATTTCAATATAAAAATTTAAAACTCCCGAAAATGGTATTATGACCTGGAAGAAAAAGAAGTAGAAACTCTGTACAACCTGTTACCCTATCCTTAAAGCGATCATATAATTTGTGATTTTAAGTAGTATAAATTTATCCGGACTTATGTATGCTATTTTGGTTTGCGGATTCGTTGTTTATTTTCGATGTGGAGCATCGTTATCCACCACAGACCCCATAAATTATATATATATATATATATATATATATATATTCTTGATCAGTAGAGATGGTATTTACAGGGTAAATACCCAAGAGGTGGGTAAATACGAATTTGCGGGTATTTATTTGGGTATTTACTATATTTAATCAGTAATACAACATCTTACATCCTATTTCCGGGTTTCTGTTATCAAATCGATTTAGAATTTAAAGAGGTGGGTAAATACTTGGGTAAATACCCGAGCATTTACCTAAAAATTAGGTATAAACTCATTAACTGTCGAACCACTTGACATAGGCGGCCAAAAGCAAATATTGAAATGCAAAATGGGTCCAAGTTTTGATATAGCCCCCATATAAGCGTATCTCCCGATTTAAAGAGTTCTCTTTCGGTACCAAATGTCCATGCAAAAATGTATGTATGTAGGTCCGCGTTTGAGCGTTTTGAGTGTTTATCCAAAAATGGGGTATAAACACATTAACTGCCGAGCCACCTGACATAGGGGGTCAAAATTTTGCTTACATGTTTTTAGTGTCAAATCATATATTGAAATGTAAAATGGGGTCCCTGGGTCCAAGTTTTGATATAGTCCCCATATAGCCGTATCTCCCGATTTATGGTACAAGAGTTCTCTTTCGGTACCAAATGTCGACGCAAAAATTGATTTATGTAGGTCCACGTTTTTCTGGCAGCCCCCATACAAAGGCACCCCTATTTTGAGTATTTACCCAAAAATTGGGTATAAACTCACCACTTGGCATAGGCGGCCACAATTTTGCTTACATGTTTTCAATGTCAAAGCAAATATTGAAATGCATGGTGTCCCTGGGTCCAAGTTTTGATATAGCCCCCATATAACCGTATCACCCGACTTCAGGTATTTTTGTCTTTTAGACATATTTTACGATCAAACTGGCTGTAATTTGGCACATAGTGTTGGGTATTTACCCAATTTACCGGGTATTTACCCAATTGACAGTACACCCAAATATTCTCTCTACAAAAAATGATCTATATAGGTCCACTTTTTTGATAGCTCCCATATAACGGTACTCCCTAACATTTTAGGGGATTTTTGACACGTTTTTCAACATAATTGGCTGTTATTTGGTATTTGGAGTTATCATTGGGCAGCAAATCTCCCTACTAAAAATTGTCGATATCGGTCCACTTTTGAGGATAGCCCCATATAAAAGTTTCTACAAAAATTCGGTATTTTGGGGATTTTGTGGCACGTTTTTGCAACCAAATTGGCTGTAATTTGATACTTTGAATTCCTATCGAATATGAAATCTCCTTAGCAAAAATGTTCGACATCGGCCCACTTTTTATTATAGCTCCCATAATTTTGTATTCTAGTACCACCCATTATTCTGTATTCTAGGTACTTTGAATTCCCATTGGGTAGCAAATCTCTCTATCAAAAATTGTCGATGTATCTTCACTTTTCAAGACAGCCCTCAGATTGACCCCGAATAGGCTCTAATTTGAATGAATGAAATATTTTAACCAAAAATTTACTATGGCAAAGCCCGCAATTATAAATAAAGGTCCCGAACGGTTACCGGTACCTTAAATATCCGCCTCTTGGTGGACGGCATAAACAGTTCGGCTCGCTAATTTGTTTCATTATTAAATTTATAATGTTTCGAAATTTTTACGGTTTGTGAGCGAGGTACCAAAGTGAGTGGACCTATAAGGACAATATTTGGACTATACTACGGTTAGTATAAATATTAAAATCTGCCATGTATAGACCACACAGGATTCGCCATTCCCTTGATGTGTATTTTATATCAAAGAGTGGACCAGGAGAAATTACCCAAAACCATGTTCGGATTAAATGTAGGTTTGTAACAATATTATGAAGTGCAATCAATGGATCAAATCGGATACTCAATTCGATTCATATTAAATTTACCGATTTTGAATATTTGAATATTTTGACCAGAAGGAGTGAATCGATCTTCGACTTTCGTATATTAAATTATCTTGATAGTTAATGAGACTTTTTTACAATGTTAACTCTTATAACGAGTGGATTTAACTAAGGCTGAAGTAAGCTCAGTCGCTGCCAGGGTCAACCTAAGGACCCACAAACCTTAAGTAAAAACACGTGTGATTACAATTTCAATCTTTATTATAATACTCTGGTGTTTACAATATGAATAATAGTTTGGATGTGAGATAAGCTTTTATGTTGGAATCTTCTAATCGGTAATGGTAGCTGGGTATGGAGGTCGGATCGTTAATAGCCGGCTGGTTACAGTCAGCTCGGGGATGGTTAAATGATGTCGGCTCGCAACTAATCGGCTGGTTGGTATTCGGGTTGTGGTCGGCTCGAAGGTGTACGGCTGGTTACAGTCGGCTCGATGAAGATCGGCTAGCTGCTGTCGGTACGGTGGAGATCGGCTCGAAGATACTTGGCTAGCTGATGTCGGCTCGTTGAAGATCGGCTGGCTACAGTCGGCTCGTTGAAGATCGGTTAGCCGCTGTCGGTACGTTGGAGATCGGCTGGCTACAGTCGGCTCGTTGAAGATCTACTAGCTGATGTCGGTAAGTTGGAGATCGGCTAGCTGATATCGGCTCGTTGGTGATAGGCTGGCTACAGTCGGCTCGAAGATACTCGGCTAGCTGATGTCGGCTCGTTGAAGATCGGCTGACTACCGTCGGCTCGTTGGTGATCGGCAGGATACAGTCGCCTCGTTGTTGATCCGCAGGTTCGGGGTTTTCAGGGTTCGGTTAGTAGTTAGTGGTTATTAGTGCGGGGAGCTATAAGCGAGGAGCTGACTATGAGCGAGGAGCTAGCTATGAGCGGGGAGCTGGCAAAGAGCGTGGAGCTGGCTATGAGCGAGGAGCTGGCAAAGAGCGGGCAGCTTGCAAAGTGCGAGGAGCTGGCTATGAGCGAGGAGCTTACAAAGAGCGAGGAGCTGGCAAAGAGCGGGGAGCTTGCAAAGAGCGAGGAGATGGCTAAGAGCGAGGAGCTGGCAAAGAGAGAGGAGCTGGCAAAGAGCGAGTATCTGGCTATGAGCGAGGCCGAACCGTCGTTAACATCCACCAGTATACGAGACTGCGGACAAGCCACACATCTTCGTCACTCGTAGTTCGTTAACGTCCGAGGTCGACCACTTCGCCATGGAAAAGTGGAACATATATCCGTATGGTACTATGAAGTGAATGAGAATTATTGTGTACTTCAAGGAAATTGTCTGTTGATTAATGCAATGAAGTTGAAGAACGCAGGTAATGATACTGGCTTAGGTTTAGAGTGAGACGTTATTCACTACTAAATATTGAGGTGGGTTGACATCAGTGTTGCCAAAACTTTGTTGAGGAAAAATGCTAGATTTTGTTGAAAAAAAAGCTAGAAAGTGCTAAATAATTTAAAAAAGTGCCAGAAAAAAGTGCTAAAAATTTCTAGAACAAAATTGTTAATATTTAATAATGAAACATTAATCAGAAACCCCATTTATTCTTAACGGCTATTCGTTGTCGATTTAGCCATGTCCGTCGCATTGAGGTTGCAATATTGAAGACAGAGCTTTTAGGAACATTTTTATACCCTTCACCACACTGTGGTACAGGGTATTATGTCTTTGTGCATATGTTTGTAACAGGCAAAAATAATCGAGATAGACCCATGGTTCCTTTTGAGAATATGCATAGAATCACTTTCTGAATCGATTCATGCATGTCCGTCCGTCCGTCCGTCTGTCCGTCTGTCCGTCTGTTGGTGTTAAATTGTAAACAAAGTACAGGTCGCATTTATGATCCGATTTGGATGAAATTTGGCACAGCTCATTTGTTTGGCCCAAGGACAAACCCTGTTGAAATTGGGAAAAATCGGTTCAGATTTAGATATAGCTCCCATATATATTTTTGCCCGATTTACGGACTTTAGACCCTGAAAATCTTTCGATTTGCACGAAATTTGGCATAGCGTACTGAATTGAGCCACGAAAAATGTGTGCCAAGTTTCGTGAAAATCGGTTCAGATTTATATATAGCTCCCATATATAGTTTCGCCCGATTTACGGACTTTAGACCCTGAAAATCTTTCGATTTGCACGAAATTTGGCATAGCGTACTGAATTGAGCCACGAAAGATGTGTGCCAAGTTTCGTGAAAATCGGTTCAGATTTAGATATAGCTCCCATATATAGTTTCGGCCGATTTTTGGTAAATGGCGTACCAAATTTCCTATATATCTTTCGATTTGCACGAAATTTGGCATAGCGAAATGGATTAGGTCTAGAATGATGTGTGTTAATTTTCCTAAAAATCGGTTCAGATAACTCCCATATATATCTTCGTCCGATTTAAGGTAAATGGTGTACCAAAGTCCTTATATATCTTTCGATTTGCATGAAATTTGGCATAACGTATTGAATTGAGGCTAGAATGATGTCTGCCCAGTTTCGCGAAAATCGGTCCAGATTTAGATATAGTTCCCATATATAGTTTCGTCCGATTTCATGTTAATGGTGCCCCAAAGTCCCTATATATCTTTCGATTTGCAGGAAATTTGGCATAACGTACTGAATTGAGCCTAGAATGATGTCTGCCCAGTTTCGAGAAAATCGGCAAAGATTCAGATATAGTTTCGTCCGATTTCATGTAAATGGTGCACCAAAGTCCCTATATATCCTTCGATATATTTGGATAGAGCTTCCATATATATTTTCGCCCGATTTTAAGTAAATTGGACATCAAACTCTTCATGCTAGTCAGGTTGACATCAAATTTTGCACAACGTACAAAATTGAGCATAGAATTACGTCCTTGCGTTTTCTAGAAGTACAGACATAGCCCAACAGATAACCTATTTATATTTGATTGAAGTCGATTTATATAACTTATGGATATATAGGTAGATTCACATTTAGATAAATATCACATATTTTATTTCATCCAATTTCATGTTAATAGTCCTGTTTAATATATCCATAGTGGTGAAGGGTATCATATAGTCGGCCCCGTCCGACTTTACTACTTTCCTTACTGGTTATACCCTTCACCATAGTATGGAGGGTATATTAATTTTGTTTTTCGTTTGTAACTCATCGAAATAATCATTTCCGACCCTATAAAGTATATATATTCTTGATCACCGTTAAATTCTATGACGATATAGCCATGTCCGTCTGTTCGTCTAAGGACAAATATCTCCACTAAAAATTATAAATAGGGGTCCATATTTTCGGATAGCCCCCATATAAGGGTACCCTTAATTTTGCGGTATTTTGGGGGAGGGTTTGATCGCATTTTTCGACCGAATTTGCTGAAATTCGGTACTTTGAGTTCTTATTGGGTAAAAAATATCTATATTAAAAATTATAAATGTAGGTCAATTTCGGGTAGCCCTCATATAAGGGTACCCCCCAATTTTCGGTAGTTTAGGGTTCATGAGCGCGGTTTTCAACCGAATTCGCTGAAATTTGGTACATTGAGTTCTTATTGGGTACCAAATTTCCTTACATAAAATTATAAATATAGGTCCATTTTTTCTGGTTGCCCCCATATAAGGGTACCTCCCAATTTCCAGTTTTTGGGTGGTTTTGACCGAATTGGGTGTAATTTAGTGCTTTGAGTTCTTATTGGGTAGCAAACCTCTCCACAAAAAATTATAAATATGGGTCAATTTTTTCGGGTAGCCCCCATATAACGGTACCCCCAATTTTCGATATTTTGAGGTTCTTGAGCTCGTTTTTCAACCGAATTCGCTGAAAATTGGTATTTTGTAGTCGTATATGGTTAAAAATCTCCCACAAAAAATTTTTAATATTCACCCTTTTTTAGGGGTAGTCCGGCCCGGCCAAACTTAACGATTTTTTCACTTGTTTATATTAAAATATTTATCAAATGTCGGTATAGGTACACTTTTTGGCATGTTCCCTATATTTTTATTTATAGTACCTGTCAGTATATCTATGGTGGAGGGTATCCAAAGTTCGGCGCGGCCGACCTGGTTATATAGTCTTCTTACTAGAACTTATCAATATTGGGCTACTTTTAAGGGTAGCCCTCATCAATTGCATTGGTTTTAATTTGATTGTTTAAATTTTGTTGAGTAAAAAATCTCCTTATGAGAAATTATTAATATTGGTCCATATTTAGGGGTAGCCCCCACAGTACCCTCCCTTTATTCGACATTTTGGGGACTTCGGACACGTAACCGAATTGACTGAATCTTCCTACTAAAATATAAATACTAATAATGCCCAAATTTGGTTAAGGTAAATAACTGTAATTTCACATTGCGTACAAATATTAAGATTATCAATTTTCGTCCCATTTATGTACTTTTAAGGGTTCATAATCTCATTCTCAACAGCAACTTTAAAAAAAAAATATGTTTGCCGGAATTTTTCTATTTTGGTCCTTATTCTGGCACAATCCCAATATAAATGGGTATGCTCGCCTTTTCGGTAATCTAAAGTGGTTATAACTTGGCATTCGGGATTCCCGCTGAATAAAAAACTTGTTTTCAGAAAGTTCCACATAATTCATGTTCATTATTTTTACATCGCTCTCATAAAATGTACAACTTAATTTGATTTTTCATTTTCCCAAATAAACAGTCTTCCAACAGACAATATCATAGTCTGTCAATATCATAGTGCTGGATAGCATTGGAAAATCAAATTCATCGCGTGAAACATAGCGAAAATTAAACATTAAATCGAAAAACGGGATTTTTTGCATTGAAACAAAAATTTTGTAAAATAATTCCTAAGAAATTAAAAATGCTAAAAAAAGTGCTAGGTGCTAGATCAATTTTTTTGGTGCTAAACGAGTTCAAAAAGTGCTAAATCTAGCACTAAAAGTGCTAAATCTAGCACTAAAAGTGCTAAATTGGCAACACTGGTTGACATTAACTTGGGTCGTGCAAAATGTATGAAACGGTCACCTTACACTCTCTCTGAGGAAGATATTAGAAGGGTTGGATCGGTGGGATTTATCTTCGAACTAGACTTAAGCCTGATACAAATTGGATATACCGTTCGTTTCCCATGAAATGTACACTTTTTTCAAAATGTTGACCCTTTGTAGGGTTGTTACTAGAAGGTGTGGACTTGTAGACCATAACGTGTGGGATAAGTGCCAGAAGAAGTGGACTGATATTCCCCATTTTCGAACTGAATTTCAGTTTTGAATAAATATTACGATAGTCAAAGTTTGATTATTCGCTTTGTGAGTTATAATGCGCAAAAGACAGACAGAGAGTCGGGCTGTCGGACGGACATTTGTAAATCGAATCCAAATCTAAAGGGGATTTGGTCTAAAAGGGATTTGGTCCAAAATTACTTGGAATCTAAATGGACTTTGAGAGAGACTTTTTTTTATAAAAATCACATAATTGTTCTTATTGATCCCCAAATCCGTATATTATTATAAAATCCCATTCATTGCAACCTTTGACATTTTTATTGGTATAATTTTCAAATTCCCCACTTTTCCCGCTCCCGCTTTTCCCCCGCCACAATTACACACAAGTCGGCAAATTAAAAATACATTTCTACTACATTTGATGGTGGTAAACTGTTATTGGGAGTTGCAATCATACATAATTGTTGTTGTATGTGCAGATCAAACTGTCTGAGAGTCATGACAAACAAACAACAACAACTGCTGCTGATGCAAAAAAAACAAACAAACACAAAGATTACATTACCTCAATGTTGAACATAAATCATGATCATGATTGGCTTTTAATTTTCCTACTTCATAGTGGATGGACATCTACAATGTAACCGACCATTCTTCAACCCCAGACGTTTTAGTTGTTGTTGGTGTTGTATTTCTTTCTTTGAAGTTGTACTGATTGTCGGAGTGTGTGAATTAGTGACTGACTCGATGGCTGTCCAGCAAGGCAGAAATTATTTTATTTGTATTAGATGTGTGCTCATGTGTGTGTGTGTAAGTGCCCATAGATCGCAAAAGTTCGATCAGCAGTCAGTTGGTCGGTAAGCTTATGGGGTTGAAGCTATTTGTTATCCGCCACATTTAATCTATCTAATCACAGAGACGACGTATGTCCCCCTATGTCTGGCTGACCATGTCGAGGTATAAAATCGGTAAGACAAACATCGATGGTTAGATAAGTATGTAGATAGATCGACCGACAGGCAAGCAGACATACAGACAGCTAGTCAGGCAGTTATGTATTTCAATACAGGGAGACACATGTTTTTCTTTTGCTATGTACAGAGAGCAAAATTAGTGAGAGAGTTGTTATAACTTGACATGGAGTTGTGTTTCCACAAACCAAAAAAAAAAACGATAGAACCCTAAAAATGTAAGGAAATCGATTTTGTTTGTTTGTAGGAGACATTGTGACGTCTGTTGTTAACAAGATTTAGTTACGATGAAGATTCTGTCCTTATTTAGAGGTAATTTGTCATTTACGCTCAACACAAGATCTTCAAATTAAGATCATATTACTCCAATCTTAGATCTGGTATTGTTTATTACCGCATGTTGTAGGTTGATCTACAAAATAAATATCGAATTTCCTTTGTATTTTCGTAAAAACAATAAGATTCGAGTAAACAAAGGGAAATTAGCGGAAGTCTTATGATCTGTATCTGAGTTAGTTAAAAATAGGTAATAATTTGCGTTAAATCAAAAAATGAGAACGAAGCGTTAAAAAGACAGGAAATAGTAAAAAAACATTGCCTAGCAGGTTTTGTTGCTTAAGTCTTCTGTATATTGAAGGAATCTCTTAAAAATTTCAATGAAATATTCAATCAAATAGTGTTACCAGATTGAATTTCTTTATGGGAATACGAATTTCATCAAGGTTGCAATAACCTGAAATAGGCCAAACTGTCGTAATGTCGTATTGATATAGAGAGGACTGTATTTTAACCAAATGTGGAAATTAGTAAGTAAAATATGGACGTTTTTAACACAAAACGAAGGTCTGGTGAGCAGCTGTAAATTAAGAAACAAAAAAAATACAAGTAAGAATGTCGTTTTTATAACCTTCAGTGTTCGGAAGCTATATAAATAGCGGCAAAAATTATTAATATTAGTCCCATAATTCGGCATTTTGAGCTCACATTGGAAAGTAAAATTATAAATATTTCTTGTAACGCTCCTCATGAATTTCAGTATTTTGGGGAGAATGGACATATATTTCAACCGAATTTGATGTAGTTTATTTTATGTCAAGAATTATCACTACAGGCCACTTGTTGGGATAGCCCTATATGATTATCAGGTATTTTGGGGATTATGGGGCGTTTTTTTAATCAAATCTTGCCATAGTAGTTGGACTAAATCTATGATTAGTGTAGACGTGGTTTCATATGAAATTTTATAATTTTTAGATTCATTGTGGCATTTGTTTGTGGGGATGTGTGTTTGCTTTTTTAGGTAAGCCAGCTTAATCCCATTCTTGTTGTTTTTAAAAAAAATAAAAGCGAAAATATTTTTATTTTATTTTTAAGTGGGTCATGGTCACATTGATTACTTTCGGGAAAGGTGGAGAAGACTATAGTTTCGGATTTCGCCATAAATCCTCATCAGTTCTCTCAGTTTTTTGCTTGGGATATTGTCCCAGGGAGTCATGTATCACTCCAATAAACAAAAAACCCTTCTACCACATTTTTGTTACGTATTTCTAGAGAAAACCTCTGTTTGAGAATTCTCTAAAAATCTCAGAAAGTGTTGTGGCCGAACATGTAACCATGTGCCATAACTCCACTGTTATGCGTCACTACTTTGCAGAGAATCAACACAACATGTTTGTTGGTATCGCTGTAATGCAATGACCATTCAAATGACCGTGCTGTCGTCTATTTTTAGATTCAGGGTGGCATTTTTTGTAGGGATGTGGGTTTACTTTTTTAGATAAGCCAAAAATCTTTTGGTTTTTATTTTTTTAAAAGCAGGGATTAAGCTGGCTTACCTAAAAAATAGTTAAAATTTTTTATTAAATATTGATATTATATGTCGATAAGGAATGATCCGATGGGTGGCCATCTTCGGACTTGATCTGTATTTGGTAAAAATGTTGCGATGTAAATTTTTGGTATCAAAAAGGACACTCGATTCTCCTCATATAGGCATATGCCATAGTAAATTTTTAGTAGACCCAATGAGAACCAAATTAAAACCAATTCACCACCAATGCACATAATCCCTAAATATCGAATAATGAGACAATCCTATGGGGGCAATGCTAAAAAAGAATTGAGCCATATTGATAATTTTCTAATTACACCCACATGTGTCAAAAAATCCCCAAAATACAGAATATTTGTAGTTATCGTTATTTAGGGGATATACCAAAACGTGGACCGATATATCCCATTTTCAATACCAAACATCACAGAAATATTAACATAATATTTTATGGGGTATCCTGCAACATGAGGTGAGGTCGTCGAGATGAGAAATCTCAAACAATCCCAGAAGGTCTACAAAATGTGTTAGATGAGTTCAACCAAAGTTTTTAAATTGTGTTGATTGTTGACGATACCTAGAACACGGGAAAAGGGAATCAATTGTGATGATTGTTGCCGATACATCGATGTCTCCTTGTCATTGGTGACGTGCTTCAATGTGCAAACTAATTTACCAAATACTCGTATCGAGTACTTTTTTGTGCAGGATTTGTTGAGCAACTGTAATTATATAATTCCTCCACTTCACTGAGGTGAGTGAGATCCATTTGGTAGAGTTCAAGCCGAACCCAAATGTCTGCAATGCATGCTGGAACCCAAGTGTAATTCTAGTTCTTCTTGGGTTTATTCTGTAGCTGTTTTATGCGGCTTTAGGACTAGCGGGGACAATGGACCTTAATAGCGCTATCTAGAGATTACTAATGATTTCCACTTTCAACAAGACGGCGTAAATGTCACTCAAATAACGAATCGATAATAATTTTCGAGTCGTGTTGCCTCTGGAATTAAACGCCATACGATTTCTTTATTTAGTGTGACGTGAATAATAAGCACAGCTACGGTTTACGATCTCAAGAACAGTCACTTTGCGGTTTGGTTGTGTAAAATTTCATACGGTTCTGTGAGTATGCTTGTGGTGACAATTTCATACCTCTTTATTTTGAAATAAAAATCTGATCAAAATTAATTTTTCCTGCAATACAAAATTAACTCCTCTGAATTTATACAATGTGTTTTGAGGTGCCTATAAAATCTATAGCAGGCCTATTGAGGTGCATTTTACTTACAAGAAGACAATTCAAAAGAACATTTATCTGCAGAGACATTGTATATTATTCTACGAGATCTATTGATGATTTTCATTGAGAGAATCTCTAGTTTTGATATCAATATTTATTCCAATCGAGGCCCATGTGCAGTTTCATTGGGTCCATGTAGTCCCAATTCCGTAGCGTATTTCGTATCAATCAAAATTAATTTGGTACAATATTTAGATGAAATCCGATGAAATTATATATGGGAGCTATACCTAAATATGTCTGATTTAAATCAAACATAGCACACAATATTCTAATCTTCATTTGACACTCTATACGTAGGGTGTTTGATGCACAATTTGTATACAGTTGGGAGAATATTTTTTAAGAATATATATGTAAATAAATGCATTTCCCTAGACGCAATACTTAACTTACCATAGACTATCATTGTGTTTTTATAAGAATGTATTTATCTAATCCTTAAAAAATCTGTTGGGATTTGTATATATCTTAACTTGTGAATAGTGGAGACAATGCATTATAACTAATAGATCGGTTGTAATTACTGCATAGTTAAAATAGATTCATGTTTAAACCAGTGAGCGGAGCAGTATAGTCGGACGGGGCCGACCATATGATACCCGACAAAACTTCCACGAAAATCTAACTTTGAGTGGTTCTATATTCTGACCTTTGGCAATATTAGCACTCTCTTGAGCTTCAACGTGGGTTGTGTTGTTATGTTCGGCTTTCAAATGTGACCCACAATTTCGGTCCATTTTATCCCAATATCTTTATGTTATCATAACCGAATATTATAGGCGTTGTCCTCTTCATACCTAATTCCTCATGGAAAATTTAAAAGCGATCAGTGCTATATTTTCACACTCTAGGTTGGTAATGGGTTATTAATTAATATTTAAATACGTAAGCACCGAGTACATACGACAATGTAATTGGTATCATTTGAAGGCCAACCACTCCTCTTGGATGTATTGTCAACTTCTTGGGTCTGTGTCATTGAGGAGTATCTATATACGCTATAGAATACACATTTTGTAATTTTTCACACAAAAGTCAGGGTCCATTTGACTCGCTAAATATTGAACGATCTTTATCAAAACAGACATGCTTATACTTAGGCTCGATCCTCTTCTTCTTCGCGATGTTTGGACCATAATTGCGGCTTCTGGAGCAATCAGACAAAAATAAAGTTTTTGGTCCATTTCACCCCCTAAATATTAACGGATCTTTACCAACAATAGGGGTCTTCATTGGCCAGAACCCATCCTACATGCAAAATTTCGTGAAGATTGGTCCTTAAACGTGGCCCGTATGGTGTTTAATTAATTATAATGGACAGACGGACACACATGGCTAGACGAACTCAGCTAGTCGAGATATGACGGTTGGTATACATAAAGGTGGCTCAATACTTCGCGGCGTTACAAACACGTGGGGCTGCACAAATCTATAATACCCTGACAACATAGTTGTGTAGGGTATAAAAATCCCATTATGGTGATATTCAATATTTTTGGGAAAATCTAGCCAATATTTCTCCTCGAGAGCTTCCCACACAATGACCACTTAAAACTATATTAATCAGATAAAATTAACCAATCTTTGCATACTCGCCATCTAATCTTATCACAAAATACCAATATGGTCAAACAGTGGTCAAGAGTCTATGCTCTAACGACGTTTGAGTTTCTTCATTGGCCAAACACAATAAGCCGAACACCATAAGTGGTGGCAGTTGTGGCGGTGGCTATATAAATCAAAATAGCATTTCAATTAAGCTGTAAATTTATTTTTATTCGTATAAAATTGGTTAAATGTTATAAATACAGATAATAAATAAAAATTCTGTGATACTCGAAGAGGTCTTCATAGTTCGCGGCAGCCACTGCTAATCTAACTCCATCTCGAAATAACACCAAGCTTTGAGATCAATATACTACAGACAAGCCTGGTTGAATGTCCGTCCGTTCGTCCGTCCGGCTGTCTGTCTGCCTGTTCTTCGTATGCTAATATAATTTGCGAAGTAGAAGTGGAAGTATGGCAAAATGTAAAAGTGTGGAGATACTATAAATTTGTTATTTAAATAAAATAGCAATAAATCATTAGGTGGTGTTGCAAAAAAAAAGTGTAGAAAAAAATAACAAAACGAAAAGAACACACAAGACAACAACAGCTCGTAGAAAATAAAAAGAAATAAAACAACAACATCTAATAAAACCATTAAAACAACGCTATGCATATATACATATGTATGTGGCAATGTATGTATGTGTGTATAAACAAATTATTAACACATCAACTTGTTATGAATACACCGTTGATAGTGGAAGCAACAATTCACAACAACGACAACCACAATGCCAAATCATCTTTCTCTGTCTTTCCATCATCAGCATCATCGTCATCTCGTTAGAAGATTTATCTATCTTTCACTTCTCACTTAATTGATATTTAAATATGAATATAATTTATTATAGATTTATTTAATTAGTTTGAATCTTTGAATCTAATGAGGAAATAACAAGACACGCCTCTCTTCTTTTTTTCTTTTCAAAGCAGCAACCAAACACGCGAACAAATACATAGAAAAACACACATACACGGCCATAGATGTGCACATAGAAGCTTTAATTTACATATTGCAGGCGGACAATCCCTGATGCTTGGAGTATTTTTTGAGAAATAAATCGTTGTGTGCTGTGAATCTGTGTTGCTAGCGCAGTCATGTTTGTTTCTTAAGTCTTTCGTTTGACTGCTGCTGTCATTAGAAGAAAATATATCGACATGCTAGAGTTATTATTACACTTTTCTACGTTTAACAAATACATTTAAAAAACATAGGGACTTTGGTGCACCATTTACATTAAATCGGACGAAATTATATATGGGAGCTATATCTAAATCTGGACCGATTTTCAGGAAACTTAATACACATCATTCTAGACCTATTTCATTACGATATGCCAAATTTCGTGCAAATCGAAAGATATATAGGGACTTTGGTACACCATTTACATGAAATCGGACGAAAATATATATGGGAGCTATATCTAAATCTGAACCGATTTTCAGGAAACTTAACACACATCATTCTATACATAATTCATTACGCTGTGCCAAATTTCGTGCAAATCGAAAGATGTATGGGGACTTTGGTACACCATTTTCATTAAATCGGACGAAAATATATATGGGAGCTATATCTTAATCTGGACCGATTTTCAGGAAACTCTACACACATCTTTCTAGACCTAATTCAGTACGCTGTGCCAAATTTCGTGCAAATCTAAAGATATATAGGCACTTTGGGGCACCATTTACCTTAAATCGGACGAAACTATATATGGGAGCTATATCTAAATCGGAACCGATTTTCTCGAAAATTGGCACACATTATTCTGGAACTAATTCAGTACGCTATGCCAAATTTCGTGCAAATCGAAACATATACAGGGACTTTGGTGCCCCATTTACCATAAATCGGACGAAATGTATATGGGAGCTATATCTAAATCTGAACCGATTTTTCCCAATTTCAATAGGGTTCGTCCTTTGGCCAAATAAGTGAGCTGTGCCAAATTTCATCCAAATCGAATAATAAATGCGACCTGTACTTTGTTTACAATATAACATGGACAGACAGACAGACGGACGACGTCTGTTAGGATTCGTCTGTTGAATATACCCAAAGTGGTGAAGGGTATCTTTACTACTTTCCTTACTGGTTTCTATCGCATTTTCGTCAATACAAAAACGTTTAGTCTAATATATTTTAATTTCGAACCATATAAAGGATTATTTTTAAAGGCAAACTCAAAAACATTTTAAGGAAATAATATTGCACTATCTGTATATGGCCGAATGTGCCCCATTTTTAAAGTTTTGTAATCTTTTTGTCATTTTTTCTATCAATCTTTTAAAAACTTTATATTTTGAAACTTGGGTCAATATCAAAAATTTTCGGTACGGAGATGTGTTATACAATCAGAAAAATTAGAGCCAAATTAGTTGAAATCTTATATGATCCTATACACAATCCCGACAATCTCTATTTTTTTTCGACTTTTATCTCTAACTCAAAGAAAAATTAATGTTTTTTGACTAATGTAAAGAAACGATCATGTCTGTTTTACTCCACCTCAGGAAACTTCTAGTTTAACTCATTGCCCACAGGCAACAAAATGTTTTAGAGCTAATATTTAACACTAGAACGCCGAAGGCGGTCATTTTGACCGCTTTCCAATATCAAGTACAAAAGCAACTGTGCATTTAATGACAATTTTTTTTTTAAATATGGTGACTTTTTGTACCTCATAGAATTACGTTTATTATAAAAAATTCACCAAATTTAAAAAAAAAGTGTCATTAAATGCACAGTTGCTTTTGTAATTGAAATTGGAAAGCGGTCAAAATGACCGCCTTCGGCGTTCTAGTGTTAATATACTGCTAGTAGACATATATACTTTGGATTGCATACGTCAAGGCCTGTTTATGGACGACACATATCACAAGAAAAATGTAAAAAATTCAAATTTTTGGTAAAGTTATGAGCTTTTTAATATGGAGAAGAGGGCAAAAATATGTACAGTACTAATTTGTGTATACAGTCCAAATTATTTAAATCGCTTATTATTTGAAATATACGAACTCTGCCGTCAGAATTATTTTTGATTCTTGTAAAACAGAATATAGAGAATAACTTAAAATAATTTTTTCGTCAATTTTGCATTTGGGTTTCTTGATATTGGGCTTTTATTTTTCAGAAAGTATGTACTGTATTTCCCGAATGCAAGGATGTAGCGATGTCAAAATTTGTCGATATCCTATCTAGAATAGTTGCATAAAATCTGTGAACAGAAAATTGTTCTATGATTACGGAAAAAAATTCGGGGCTCAAAGGGTTAATAATTTCATTGTCCACAATTTATTAGATTCAAGTCATATTTTACTCTTATGCTACGTATGAATGCTACGTACTCAGCATCAATATCGATTAAATGCCTAATCCGTTGATGTACCAATTCTGTAGTTGCTACATTGTAAAACTACGGAGAACCACCATGGGATTATTTCGTTCAGTTCCATCATTTCATTACTATTGTCTTCTCTGTGCATGTCAATTTATTCCCAAATTTGAGCCACGGTTTAATTTTCGGTTGCCGGCCTCATATTTTTATGCTCAGGGGTTTTTCTGACCCTAGAAACAATTTAGTAAGGAAAAGTTCTAAGACTGCTTAGGAACCTCTTGTTTTCTCTGGACTTAATGTAAGTTCTCTAATGCTCTCACTCACATCGTTTGGTATCATTCCCTTAGCCTGTACACTTGTAGCTTTGTCTCGACTTCACAACTGAACATTGGATTCAGATCGTATCCGGAGAATGGAACTGATCATGGGTTCAGGGATATGAAGTGTACAGGTCCTAAGGTATCTAAAGTTTACTGGAAGTGGGAATTCAAATCTAACAATTTTCATCGATTGTAAAAACATTGGAAGGAAAATTCGCGTTAGAAAAAATTTGTATTTGTAAAAGGCGTGTCAATATTTCCCATTTTTAAGATATTTGAAAATATTCCAATTAAAATTTCTTCAAATCCTTATATTTTATGTATATTGTGTCTTTGGGAATATTACTAATATTAATGTGAAGAATATTTTTTTAAAGCTTTAACTCTCCGTCGATTTTCAAAAGGGTGCTTTCGGTCGCCTTTTCAGAATATTCTACAAAAAAATGTGCGCCATAAAGTTTTACTACAAATCTCAGAATGGACCAAAATTCGAATATCAAACTAAACGCCGAAGAACCGATCTTACTCGGAATTTGTAGCAATTTTCCAAACTTGATGTCGTTTTAGAAGGATATTATAATAAACAAAAAAAAAACCGTCGAATTCGGATAAGCGAACCCCGGTTTATCAAGAAATCAAACACTTTGATTCGCTTAAAAGAAAACCCGGTTAATTGAAAATCTGTATAAGAGAAAGACTTTATTGTTGAAAAAACACATATATATATGAAACGAACATCGTTTAAGAGAAAAGATATCAGTTTTGTAAGGGCGACGAAATTCATTACAATGTTTATTTCCAGCCCTAAAATTATATTGAACATTTTTCCAACCATCCAATCTAATATCTACGAAAAAATAAGTTCTTATTCAATTAATTTTATAATATGATACATAAATTTCACGATTTTTCAGATATTGATTGAAAACTTCGTTTAAGCGCAACGACTTTCGCTTATCCGAAGTTCTCTTCATTAAAAATCCTGCTTAAGAGATTTGTTTTCTGAAATTAGCCGTTTCCGCTTAACCGAATTCGACTGTACTACATTAAATTTTAGTATATGTAATTGAAGTAAATTTACGGAAAGTCAATTCACAACAACTCATTCCAAATATATTAGCCTTTTTATATATTTCCAGTACTTTTTCTGCGATGTGCACCCTGCAATATATTCCTTACCGATGTACCCGAATTTAGAAGTCGCAAATTGCACTATCCCTTGACTTAATAATTCTGTTGTTTACAGCGTTGTAAGCTCTTGATCAGAAAATTATTTCGAGACAATGAAATACGTCGCAAAACAAGAGGATTGCATTCAGTGATGTTAAGGAAGGGTTCTCAGATAGTTTATGAGCTACAAAATTTGTTACCTTGTTGTCTCTCCAGTTCAAATTAAACATGCTGTGGCATCTCCAATGCTCTCACTTACATCACTTATTCTTGATTTCAAATTTTAGCAATTTGCAAGTGGCTGGCAAATGAGCATACATTATTTTATTCAAGACATTATTATTATAATTATTATTATTCTTTTTTTTTGAAAATCGTCTATTTTTGGCCAAACCCCAAGCTGGAAAAGGTCTTCACCGATTGGACTTATCCTAATTTATATGATAGCTATGTTGGTCCAGAATAACATGTTATAATCGCGTCCGTCAAAAAACGCTGTTTTGAAAAAAAAGCTCGGCTTGAGACATATCCAAAAAATATCAAAAAAATCGACCCAGTTAGGTACCCGAATTTGGTACAGTTTTCTTCGATTGCAGGAAAATTGTACAGGACAATTGTAACAATTCGCAATTATCAATTATCTATGGGCGAAATTGTTATATATTAAAGAATTTAAGTATTTAATCCCAAATTTGTAATCTAGTGTAATTATGATTTTATATTTTAGACACAAAGAGCAAAGAAAAACTAATCAATAATAAAAACCATACTGGCGCTGTCAAAAAAAGTCAAGGGCGTTGCATTGGCGCATAGCCTGTTTTATCAATGAAATTCGGATCGGTTTCCTTTCATTTTGGTCTGACTAACTTAGCTATTTTCTCTTTCGGTTTGTTTTTCCAATTCCAGATAAACGAAAGTAGGGAAAGTAACAATTAGATGAAGACATGAACGCACATGAAGCCAACGGCTAAGAGGAAGAGGAAAATATTTTTGGCGCCACTTACGTACCACACACACGCACAGTTCGATGTTGCTATTAGTGCCGACGCTAACGCTTCTGCCTGGTATGGTAGTATTATCAAAGAGGTAAGTAGAACAAAGCAACCAACTTAGAGATATTCGACAAAAACAGAACAGAATTTGCCTTTTTTGGCTGGACTTTGTTTAAAAATAGAAATACTTATCATTTATTAAGTAGTTATTGACTTCGGTTTTTTGCTACCTGCTTGATTAAGTCAATTTGGCAGAGGTAGTTAGATCGTTCGCTTGTTTTTTTTTTTTTTTTGCCAGCTGTTTGAGTTTGCCTTAAATGTTGTTGTTGCTGCTAAGAAAAAAAAAAACAAGCCGCACAGCATCTATGACTAAATTTAGCACACCTTTCTTTACTGAATCAACATTTAAGAGCTCCGTTAATCGACACAACAAAAATTAACACATTGTTTTATTCGGTTTGCAGCAACACTTTCCCAACTGACTACGAGACCGTTTAGGGGAGGAGTCTTGCACTACTCTTGTCTTGATGCAAGAAACAAAAGGTGGTCCGATAAATTTATTTTTGTGTGAAATTAGTTGTCTTGATCTGCAACTACAAATTGAATTTACTTTCGATTTTTTCTATTGTCTTTCGGTTTGTTTTAGACATACTGTGTTTCCTTTGTGCGGGTAAAAAATTTGGACTAATTGGGGAGTTGTCACAGTACAATTAGTCGTTACTAATGGAGAGCACATCAATAAATTTTGTTGGTTTCTTTTGGCTGAACAAAAAAAAACTATTCGGAATTTGTTATTTATGATGTGATAAGTGAAACCACACCATGCTGCTGGTTTTTATGAAGAGGTTTTATGAACATTTTAAATAAACAATGGTCTTAGCAATGACTAATTCCTATTAAGGCTCCGGTATGAGCTAGGACTATTAACATCGCAAAAAAATTTTACTAAATGGCAAAACTATATAATTTGAGTTTTGGAAAATTCCCTATGTTTGAAGGGTATATTCTACATATGTATCCGAAAAGACGTCGCCTTTTTGAAGGAACATGAAATGACATGACATGAAATTGAACGAACTTAAATATGTGTTTTTTATGTCTTTCGGGAACCTATGCTAAATTTCATTTCATTTGGGCAAATTTGCGCACAGTGGGACAGATTTGTGTAAATCGATTTAAAGCAAACTTGACACACGCTATTCGGTATGATGCATTGTTTAAAATTTAATCTCAATCAGACACATATTGATAATTTGGTGTACAATTAACGTAAATAAGTCGAAATTATATATGGAAGCTACGATATATCTATATCCGAACCGATTTGAAGTAAACTTGACAGAGATTAATTTATATTAATTCCAGTACGTTGTGTGTGGATCTTTAGCACACAATTTACTTAAAATCGGACGAAAATATATATAGGAGGTGTACACATCAATCTAGACCTAATTCAGTACGCTTAAGACTTAATTCAGAGACTTTGGTGCACCATTTATATAAGATATATAGGGAAAAGATATATAGGGACTTTGGTAGACCATTTACCTAAAATAGGGCGAAACTATATATGGGAGCTATATCTAAATCTAAACCGATTTTCAAGAAACTTAGCACACGTCATTCTAGACTTAATTCAATACGCTATGCCAAAAATCGTCCAATTCAAATTATTTTCAGGGACTTTGGTGCACCATTTACCTAAAATCGGGCGAAACTATATATGCGAGCTATATCTAAATCTGAACTGATTTTCACGAAACTTATCACACATCATTCTAGACCTAATTCACTAGGCTATACCAAATTTTGTGCAAATCGAAGGTTATATATAGGGACTTTGGTACCCCATTTACATTAAATCGGACGAAACTATATATGGGAGCCATATCTAAATCCGAACCGATTTTCTCCAATTTCAATAGGGTTCGTCCTTGGGCCGATTAAGTGACATGTGCCAAATTTCATCCAAATCGGATCATAAATGCGACCTGTACTTTGTTCACAAAAATACATGGACGGACAGACGGCCGGACATGCATAAATCGACTCAGAAAGTGATTCTATGCATATTCTCAAAAGGAACCATGGGTCTATCTCGATTATTTTTGGCTGTTACAAACATATGCACAAATACATAATATCCTGTACCACAATTATACCCTTCACCACAATGTGGCACAGGGTATTATGTCTTTGTGCTAAAGGAATCGAGATAGACCCATGATTCCTTTTGAGAATATGCATAGAATCACTTTCGTAGTCGATTTACGCATGACAGGTCGCATTTATGATCCGATTTGGATGAAATTTGGCACAGTTCACTTATTTGGCCCAAGTACGAATTGAAATTGCAGAAAATCGGTTCGGATTTAGATATAGCTCCCATATATAGTTTCATCCGATTTTATGTAAATGATGCACCAAACTCCCAATTTTTTTCCGATTGGTACAAAATTTTGAACAGCGCACTGAATCAAGTCCATACTTATATATGCGAAGTTTTCTTGGAATCGGTTCAGATTTAGATATAGCTCCCATATATAGTTTCATCCGATTTTATGTAAATGATGCACAAAACTCCCAATATTTGTCCGATTGGGACAACATTTTGCACAGGGTACTGAGTTAGGTCCAGACTGTTATCTGCGAAGTTTTGTTAAAATCGGTGCAGAGGTAGCTCCCACATATAGTTTCGTCCGATTGTTTATGAATGATACACCAAACGTTCAATATTCGTCTGATCTGAATTTGTAACGAATATTACAATATGTAATTCCCTTCGAGAGTTACAGTTTGCGCCTGCCACAAAACAAACAACATTTCCAAATCGACTCCAAAACGTATTTAGTTTGAAATACAATTGGGAGAAAGACTTATCTTATCCTTATCTTATAAATAGACAAAATTAACAAAAACAAGTGAAAAAGCGTAAAGTTCGGCCGGGCCGAACTTTGGATACCATCCACCATAGAGGTACTGACAGGTACTAGAAATGAAAATAATGGGAACATACCAAAAAGTGGACCTATACCGACATTTCTAAAAAGGGATTATGTAAACCATAATCAAGAATTCAGTAACTTGTAATGGATAATTATACACTGTGGCTAATTGAAATATCGATTCTAGACCCCATGTATCTTTGGACCAAATGCGCTTCAAAAAATTTAGATTTCATCCAAACTTTGTCCATCTTATTATTTCTTCCAATCTTAGTTCAAATTCGAATATGGGGAATATCGGTCCACTTTGTCTGGAACCTCCATACGGGGACTAGGTCTTAATGCGGGTTATAGTTCATTATCGAACCTTACGTTCTACTTTTTTATATCGATGTAATCATTTCACCTGCGGAGGATGGTGAAATGATTACATCAGAGTCTTAGAACCAAACTCAAAACGCAGAACAAATCAGATAACCATTTTAATATAAAAAGGGAGTTATATGGGGACTACCCCAAAATGGGGGCGAATATTAATAATTTTTGGTAGGGAGATTTGGTACCATATACGACTACAAAATACCAAGTTGCAACAAATTCGGTTGAAACACGCTCAAGAACCCCAAAATACCGAAAATTGGGGGTACCCTTATATGGGGGCTATCAGAAAAAATGGACCTATATTCATAATTTTTTGTGGAGAGTTTAGGGACCTATTAAGAACTCAAAATACTAAATTACAGCTAAATCTGCAGAAAAATACGATCAAAATCCCCAAAATACTGAAAATTAGGAGGTACCGTTATATGTGAGCTACCAGAAAAAGTGGACCTATATTTATTTTTTGTGGAGACACTTAGTACCCAATAAGAACTCAATGTACCAAATTTCAGCGTATTCGGTTAAAAACCACGCTCAAGAACCCCAAAATACCCCCAAACCCCGAAATACCGAATTCGTCTGAAAAAAGCGCTCAATTAATAAAAAACATTTACATGAATGATCCTTCGCCCTAAAATGCATTAAACTCAAAAATTCGACTTGAGCCCGGCTGGATTTTGAACCCTGGTTCCCATGGCATCTGTTGATTGTTGTCCGGCGCCTTAGCGTTCAAAGCCACCTCCTTATCTCCCTAAGGTTTCACAATATGCAGTTGCATACCATTGAAGAAACATATTGTAGTCTGTATGGAAAAAAGTCCGTCACTACAATAAAAATCTGCTCTGAAAAGGAATATTTTGGTGTGATGCCAAATGTCCAAACATTGACATATTCGCAACAGTAGTCGACATAAATACAACTTATCAAGTAAAGACGTTTGTAAGCCACATTGCCCAATATGCCTGATAAGCCGCTTTACCAACGGCGAAACGCGTCGCGTAATGGTGGGAATGTAGTATCTCTCTGGCTTTCCTTTTTAGTAGGGAGATTTGTTACCATATACGACTATAAAATACCAAATTGCAGCGAATTCGGTTGAAAAACGCGCTCAAGAACCCAAAATATCCAAAATTGGGGGTACCGTTATATGGGCTACCCGAAAAAATTGGCCTATATTCATAATTTTTTGTATAGAAATTTAGTACCTATTAAGACCTCAAAATACTAAATTACAGCCAATTCGGTGGAAAAATACGACCAAAACCCTCAAAATACTGAAAATTAGGAGGTACTGTTATATGGGGCTACCAGAAAAAATGGACTTATACTTAAAATTTTTTGTGGAGTCATTTAATACCCAATATGAACCCAATCTACCAAATTTCAGCGAATTCGTCTGAAAAAAGCGCTCAATTAATAAAAAACATTTACATGAATGATCCTTCGCCCTAAAATGCATTAAACTCAAAAATTCGACTTGAGCCCGGCTGGATTTTGAACCCTGGTTCCCATGGCATCTGTTGATTGTTGTCCGGCGCCTTAGCGTTCAAAGCCACCTCCTTATCTCCCTAAGGTTGCACAATATGCAGTTGCATACCATTGAAGAAACATATTGTAGTCTGTATGGAAAAAAGTCCGTCACTACAATAAAAATCTGCTCTGAAAAGGAATATTTTGGTGTGATGCCAAATGTCCAAACATTGACATATTCGCAACAGTAGTCGACATAAATACAACTTATCAAGTAAAGACGTTTGTAAGCCACATTGCCCAATATGCCTGATAAGCCGCTTTACCAACGGCGAAACGCGTCGCATAATGGTGGGAATGTATTATCTCTCTGGCTTTCCTTTTCATTGCAACTCCGATCATGTAGCTCATCTCGAAAGAGAAATTAATAAAAAACAAAAATACGTTCAGGCGTAGCCCTGTATTATACCCTTTATATATTGTTCACCACATGATAGACTGGCAACACCTTGAAATATTCGCCGGAGACTCAAAAATTCTTGATGAGTATAAAATTCGTTGACGATTTATGCATGTCCGTCTCTTGAAAGTAATTAGTAATATGTCTATGCAGTTACTCGAACTACTGGGTCAGCATTTATCAT
The DNA here is from genome assembly GCF_032173495.1 of Musca vetustissima. Taxonomy (NCBI): domain Eukaryota; kingdom Metazoa; phylum Arthropoda; class Insecta; order Diptera; family Muscidae; genus Musca; species Musca vetustissima. The sequence goes on from NW_026888263.1 coordinate 66,804, forward strand.
AGTATGAGTATTCTTTTGAGAGGTTGATACAAAAGAAAAAAGAGTCTGCCGTTCACTTGAAGAGTTTTTCCATCACTAGTCGTTCTCACACATACACATAGCGGCTCCTCGGCATGACAGCATGATGTATTCCTATACATTGTATAGGAAAACGCAAGTTTGAGAGCGTTTTTTCCTTGACAATTCAATTCCCCGTTTTTTTATAATACGAGGAAAATTAAAGAGAAATTCCTTAGGGAATTGCGTTTAATGATTGGGCTGTTACAGAAATAAATGTTCATTATTTCTTGCCTAAAAGTATGCTTTAAATTTGTTAACTTCTCTGTTGCCACATTGTAACAAATTCGACAAGCTACTACCGCGTTACCAACCAATCCTATAATTGCAATTTATACTTAGCACGGACACGAACCAAGACGAATACTACAGCATTACCAGAACGAATGAAAAAACACAAGTAGTGCAGTTAATACAGACTTAAAATAAAGGTAAGAAAATGTCTGTTCGGTTCCTTTAAAAATGGCGGGATTTGCCATGGTAAATTGTTGGTAGAAAATGCGGGTAAAAAACGAGCCCATAATCCCCAAAATACCGAATATGCCCAAAATTACCAAAATACTCTTATATGGTGGCTAACCTATGTGCCTAACCTATAGCCCTCACATAAAACTTGCGTCTCATTTTATGTACTTTCGTTGTACTAGGAAAATGTGGCTGACCCGACTTAAACATTATAACTATAAGGTACAGTTCAAAAATATGGAAAATGGAAAACAAATCAAATATTGGGTAATATATAGAAAAAAAAAGTATATTTATAGTTAAAATAAGTAAACATTGTCTTAGCTGCACAATATAACTTAATTTAGAATATTGCATTTCTAAGTATGCAGTTAGAATGGTCCATATCACACTTAAAAATTATTTAATAATTTCGATACTTTTGGATTCTGTATAAATCAGAAAACGTCGAAAAATGATTGTTCAAGTCCTGTACATTTATTTTATTTAAAATAATATATTAGATCTTAGTCCCCATGTTTTTCCAACATAGCTTTAAGAAGCGTTGGTGCTAAATTATTCTACAATACATCATTTATTATACAGAGTTTTGCCTTTACAGGGAAGATTGCAGAAATTTAGTATTTATAATGCTGTGTGTTACATATTCCATATTGGAAAATTTTTTAGTATATCCTCTACATAAAGATCCCGCCCATTATTCATTACATCGGAATTCGCGGCCTTATAATATATTTACCATGGGGGTTGGAAACATCACAAGAAATAAATATCAGTACTGTTATGGTAGAAATCTTAAAAACATCTGCGTTTTAAAGTGTCAACAATTTAGTACTTGTATTGTTCCGTGCCTTCGTTCACTTATTCGTACAATTCACAAAATTATTTGCAGTAGTATAGGTCTATGTAGGGTTGGAAACTACATTTCATGCAACTGTCATCATTTTTAGTTCAGATTTTCGAAAAATATGACCATAAAACGTTTTATTTGCCATAGATGCAGATTAATACTAAAATTCGAATATCTGTCTCTACTTTTTAGCTTTTATGTATACAAAATGTCAGCATTCTATCTCTACCCGTTCTGTCGTACATAATATTTAGAACCGTAAGAACTAATGTCAAACAAAACTGCGAAAACATGATTTTTAAAACAAAATTCCTTGTACAGAATTCTATCTCCACCAGTATACAATGTGTTGTACTTTTAGAAATTATTTCTGGAAAATATTTATGTATAAATGTTTATCGTCATTGTTCCAGATAGTAGTTTCCAGGATTTTTAGAACCCATTTAATAAGAAACTTCATCACTACACTATTTTGTTTCAGTACAAACTTTTCCCTCTCTTAATACAAATATTGAGTATATTTCTATTTCTTACCATTCACTATAGTACCGAATTTAGTACTTATTTCTAAAAATATATATATATGCATATAATTATATGTGAAATAATTACGCAACATACTATGTTTCATATTTTAATCTATACCGTTTCAGTTGTCATTTAATATTTAGTACCATTTATGTACTAATTTCAAAAAAAGTATGCATAGCGATGTTTTTGTAATATTTAAATCAAAGTACCACGTTTCAGATTTCTATTTCTAACGGATCCATTGTAATTTTTATTTAGTACTTTTATCACCATTTTAGTACTAATTTGTTATAGTAAAAGTTATATAAAAAGTTGCCGATTTCTATCTCTATCGGTTCTATTGCAATATAATATTCATAACTTTTTAGTACATTTCAGTACTAATTTCCAAAATATTTTTGCCCATCGTTCTACTTGTAATAACTTGAGTTAAATACCATGTTTCAAATATCTACCCGTATCTGTTCCATTGCAATATAATATTTAGTACCTTAAGTACTAATTTCCAAAATTTGTTCACACATTCCCCTTCGCCTATCATTGACAAAGCTGCATACCAAATTTCAGGGTTCTACATCGAAACGTTCATTTTAGTACTAATTTCCAAAAGATATGTTTACACAACATTCTATTTGTAATAGCTTAAGCTACATATCAATTTCTAGATAAATATCTCTACTGGTTATATTCAAATATAATATTAAGTACTTTTTAGTACCTCTAAATTCGATTTTTTTAAACATGCCCTTTGTATTATTATTGACAAAGCTGTATACCAAATTTCAGAGTTCTACTTCCAACCGTTCCGGCGCAATATAGTTTTAGTACTTTTTAGTGTCATTTTAGTACTAATTTCAAACACATATTTTTGCACGTCGTTCTTATTTTAATAGCTTAAGCTACACACAAAGTTTCAGATATGTATATATTCCAATTCCATTCAAATACAATATTTAGTACTTTTTAGTACCTCTTAGTACTAAATTCCAAAAATTTTTAACACATACTACTTTGCTTCTCCCATGCAAAGATACATACCAAATTTCAAAGTTCTACATCGAACGGTTGCCGCGTAATGCAGTTTTTTGTACTTTTTAGTACCTTTTAGTACGAATTTCCAAAAACCCCGCCTTATCACACGCCTCCCCACCAAACCCGACCTACATGCCGAATTTCAAGTCCCTAGCTTTAGCCGTTTCGTCTGGGCGTTGATTATCAGTCAGTCACTTATAACGCAACTCTTTTATATATATAGACTAGCATATGCCCGCAACTTCGTTAGTGAATGTGGGTAATATTTAAACAAGTGTTAACATATTATCCTACCGATCCTACACCCAATTCTCAGGATTCAAACTCCATAGGTTCACCCACAATTAAAAGTTGTACCAAATTTTGTACACAGTAGTACCAATTTCAAAACTTCCTATATACCCCAATCCTACACCCCCACAGTGATTCAGAATTCCAAATCTATCGGTTCACCCACAATTCAAATTGTACCAAATTTAGTACACAGTAGTACATATTTCCAAAACCTCCTTCCTACCCCAAACCTACACTCCCACAGTCATCCTAAATCCAAGTGTTAGGATTCCAACTCTATTGGTGCATCCGCAATTCAAATTGTACCAAATTTAGTACATAATTGTACCAATTTCCAAAATTTCCTACATACCCCAATCTTACACTTCCACAGTGATCCTAAATTAAAATTTCATGATTTCAACTCTATCGCTTCACCCACAATTTAAATTGTACCAAATTTAGTACACATTAGTACAAATTTGTAAAACTTCCTACATATTTCAATCTTATACCTTAACAGTGTACCAAATTTAGTACTATTTAGTACCCATAAGTATTTATTTGTTAAACTGAATCCTGACCCTAATCCTACATCCCTACAATGGTCCTAACTCCAAACGTCATTGTTCCATCTCTATCGGTTCGCCCAAATCCAAATTGTACCAATTATAGTACGATTTAGTACGTTATGTAGTTATAAGTAAAAAATTTCCAAATGTTACTTTCAATTTTTAGGATTCTAGTTCGATTTGTACCTCCAAATTAAATTTGTACCAAATATAGTACCATATAGTACTTTTCGTAAAAATGAGTACACGCTTTCAAAACTCTCCTCATATTGACCCTACTTCTCAACCTTAATTTGCATTCCAAATTTCAAGTACTTAGCTCAATTCTCCATTAACATGCTACGGAATTGTACCAAATTTAGTACATTTCAGTACTTTTTAAATACTGATAGTTGGAATTTCCAAAAAGCCCTGTGCTACATCTATTCTATACTCCACCAGCGACCCTCAATCCAAATTTCAGAGTTCTAGCTTTACTGTTTTGCCAAATACAAATGATACCATATTTAGTACTTTTCGTATTGTTCTAGTACGAATGTCCAAAAACTCAGCATTATTTGTACCTTTGTACCAAGAGTGACCCTCACCTAAAATTTCAAGATTCTAGCTTCAGCCGTTTCGTCTGGGCGTTGTTAAATCGTTAAATCAGTCAGTCAGTCAATCACTTTACTCTTTTATTAGTATAGATTAAATGTGTACCAAATATAGTACCATATAGTACTTTTCGTACACATGAGTACGAAATGGAAATTTGTTACTTATGTGTACGAAAAGTATTAAATTGTACTATAATTGGTACAATTTGGATTTGGGTGAACCGATAGAGCGTGAACAATAAAATTTGGAGTCAGGATCACTGTAGGGGTGTAGGATTGGGGTCATGACTCAGTTTAAGATTTTTTACTTATGGGTACTAAATTTGGTACAATTTGAATTTTAGGTGAATCAATAGAGCTAGAATCATGAAATTTGGAGTCAGGATCATTGTTGAGATATGTAGGGATCATGATTGAGATATGTAGGGAGTTTTAAAAATTTTTACTAATGTGTACTAAATTTAGTACAATTTAAATTGTGGGTGAACCGATGGAATTGGAATCCTGAAACTTGGATTTAGGATCACTGTGGCGGTGTTGGTTTGAGTTAAGTAGGAAGTTTTGGAAATTAGTACCACTGTGTACTAAATTTGGTACAATTTGAATTGTGGACGAACCGATAGAGTTGGAATCATGAAATTTAGATTTTGGAGCACTGTGGGGGTGTTGGTTTGGGTTAAGTTGGAAGTTTTTGAAATTCGTACTAACTGATTAAATTTGGTACAATTTGAATTTTAGGTGAACCAATTGAGCTAGAATCATGGAATTTGGAGTCAGAATCAATGTTGGGTGTAAGTTGGGTGGGAAGTGTTGGAAATTCCTATGTTAATGTAGGAAGTTATGGCAATTTATATATTTATGTTTACTAACTGGTACTTAATTTGGATTTGGGTGAAGCTATATTTAAAATTTGGAAATTTAACAAGAGTACAAAGGGTAAAAAAAACACGAAATTTTGTATAGAGCTTGATTTCTTTTGCAGTCAGAATTTGTGTGTAGGGTTGAGTACTATAAGAGAACATTGGTACTAAACGGTTCTAAAAGTGTTAATATTGGTTGCTATGGGGTTTTAAATACTTCCCACATTCGCTGACGAAGTACCCGGTATATGCTAGTATTTAATAAAACTCCATTCTCATTTTTTTGTGTTTGACAAATTTATTAATAGAATAAATAGTTAGAAATTTGTTTATGAATTAATTTATTAATATAACATGTAAACGCAATAAAGACAATTTTCATTCGCCAAAATATTTGTTATTATTTCTGCATGTGTAACATTTGATTTTTTATTTAAATTATTCTATAATTTCGACCTCATTCTATTTGTGTTAAATTTTGGCAATTAAAAATTGTCCCTGTTGGTTTCGATCTTTTTTTTTTTGTTTAAGAGGAGGACTTATGCTTACAAAAGAAAAATTAATAATAATAATATTTTTTTTTTTATTTAAGATTAAAATTTCACTTTTACAATATTTTGTTGTTTTTGTTGACTTGAGTTATATTTCTTTGCTTGCTTAAATTGTTGCCGTTTGTTTTTAGGTTAGGGATTCTTGTTGTTTGTTTGTTTTCTATGTTAAATATCATTTGTTTTTGTTACTTATTAACAAAAGAAGTTAAATTTATTTTTTATAGGTTTCTTTATAGTTAAGAGAGTCTTTCTGAAGTGTTGCAATTTTGTGTTTTTTTTTTTTCAATTTAATATATAGATTCCTTTTTTGTTTCACTTAAAGTTTTTGTTTTCATATTTTTTTTTTTAAATTGGTTTTTAATAGATAGGTTTTTCGTTATTATTTTATTTTTTCAATTTTTTTCATAACATGTTTTTCTTGTTTGTGTTTTTTTTTTTTTAAATACGCATTTTAAAAATTCAAAAGTTTGCAAATTCAAGTTTTCCATTTTGTTTGTGATTTTTTTTTTTTTTTGCTTTTTTTAATTTGAAATAAATTGAAATTTGTTTTGTTGTTTTTAAATAAAACTAAATTAGAAATTCATATTTGCTGTTTTTAATGCCAATTGGCTAAAGGTACTTAAGTAGTATGTATTTTGTTCTTGTTGTTGTTTTTATGTATATTTCACATTTTTCATTTATTTTTTAAAACACATTTAGTTTGTGTGTATGTGTTTGCAAGAGTTTTGAAAAAGTGGGGTTATAGAATTCTTTATAGTTGGGGATTTTTTTAAACTAATTTTAGAGTAGTAGTTGTAGTAGAAAGTGTACATAGTTAATTAGTGATAGTGTGAGAGAGAAGAAAATTTGATTGTGTGCGAATATTAAAATACATAACTATGTTTGATATTGTGTATTTAAAAAAAATAACAGGAAGGCAAAAACATATTTTTTGCCGATTTTATTAGAAGGTTATTTAAATAAATTTGATCAGTTTTTATTCGCTGTTCATAATCCAACTTGGAAAATATTAAATTCGAAGTTTTTGAATATGTATGTATGTATCTTGGGTGGCGTAGGGGGTGATAGATACCAAGCAACGGCTCTGATTGTCTTTAACATGGCAAAGCCCATGCTTATATTGGTCCCTCTTCAATCCCAATTGTGGACACTGACCTCCCCGTGGTTTCACCTGAGGTAGCAACTTTCATCATCCGTCGCAAGTTCACCCATAAGAACTATAAACATGTGAAAAAGCGTTAAGTTCGGCCGGGCCGAACTTTGGATACCCTCCACCATAGATATACTGACAGGTACTTGAAATGAAAATATAGGGAACATACCAAAAAATGGACCTATACCGACATTTCTACAATCCGATTATGTAAACAATAATTTTTAATAGAAAATTATACCTTCAGCCTTATGGCTAATTAGTGTGTATACACTTTCACACGTTGAAAATGTGCCGCATCGAAATATTGGTTCTAGGCCCCATGTTTCTTGGGACCAAATCCGTTTCAGAAAAATTTGATTTCACCCCATCTTATTATGTCATCCAAACTTAGTTCAAGTCCGAATTTGGAGAATATCGGTCCATGCCTTCTGGTACAGGGGCTACGGCTAAGCCTAAATGCGGGCTATAATTCAAATATAGTTCATTATCGAACCGTACGTGATTACAACAGAGTGTTAGAACCAAACCCAAATAATTTTTTGGTAGGGAGATATGTTTCCATATTTGTTTCAACAACCTCCAAATGCCGAAATTTGGTGGTACCTTTATATGGGGGCTACCAGAAAAAAATGACTTATATTTATAATTTTTAGTGGAGATATTTGGTACCCAATAAGAACCCAATATACCAAATTTCAGCGAATTTGGTTGAAAAACGCGCTCAAGAACCCCAAAATACCGAAATTTGGGGGTACCCTTATATGGGAGCTACCAGAAAAAATGGACTTATATTTATAATTTTTAGTGAAGATATTTGGTACCTAATAAGAACCCAATGTACCGAATTTCAGCTAATTCGGTTGAAAAACGAGCTCAAGAACCCCAAAATACCGAAAATTGGGGGTACCCTTATATGGAGGGCTACCAGAAAAAATGGACCTATATTCATAATTTTTTGTGGAGTGATTTGGAACCTATATAGAACTCAAAGTACTAAATTACAGCCAATTCGGTGGAAAAATACGACCAAAACCCCCAAAATACTGAAAATTAGGAGGTACCGTTATATGGGGGCTACCAGAAAAAGTGGACCTATATTTATAATTTTTTGTGGCGACATTTAGTATTCAATAAGAACCCAATGTACCAAATTTCAGGGAATTCGGTTGAAAAACGCGCTCAAGAACCCCAAAATACCGAAAATTTGGGGGTACGCTTAAATGGGAGTTATGCCTAAACGTGGACCGATATGCCGAGATAGCGTGATTACAACAGACGGACATGGCTAATCGTCTTAGAATTTTACCCTGATCAAGAATATATATACTTTATAGGGTCGGAAATGAATATTTCGATGTGTTACAAACGGAATGACAAAATTAATATACCTCCATACTATGGTGGAGGGTATAAAAATGGGTTGAGGGGTATTGATAATTGCCCACACTCGGAAAAAACAGTACTATGAAAAAGCAACGAAAAAGAAAACCAAACCCTTCTAATGTTGACGACTCCCGCAGATGTATAAAGGACCACGATCTGCACTTGGAATGTGCGCACGTTGTGCAGGGTTGTACAGGCGCAGGTTTCCCTTTGGCGGCAGTACTCAACAAGTACAAATCCAATATTATTGCCTTACTGGAAATGCGATGGAAAGGGGCTGGCGTAAGTAAATCAGATGATTACGCCCTGTATTATAGCTGCCCTGAAACGAGACATGAATTTGGCTGAGGACTTATGGTATACAGGAGAATAAAAGACCTCGTCTCCAGATTCACTCCAGTAGATGAGCGAATTGCCTTAATCCCTATAAAAGCGAAGTTCTTCTACATCAGTCTTGTTTGCGCCCATACTCCGACCGAAGACAATGATGAGCAGACCAAAGACATATTTCACGAGCCCCTAGAAACAGCATATGACCAGCATAATTTTGGTCTCACCGTCGACAATTTTGATGTTGATTAACTTCGTGGCAGCAAAAAACATGGTAGTTAGCAGCACCACCTGGCTTTCTCCCGATCAACAAACGAGAAATCAATTTGATCATGTTGTAATAGACGGCAGGCAATCATCCTGTGTTTTAGACATTCGATAGATACGAGGAGCGAATATGGTTCCGAACCAAGGCAACAGGTAACAGAGGGGCAAAGAATTGCCCAGAAGAAACGTATTTTCAAAAATGAAGAGGAATGAAGAAGAAAAACGTGAGCAAATCGATATGTACAGGAGTTGAAATTAAGTCCGGAAATTTTACCAACAAATAAAACACCAAACCGAAGGCTTTGGTACAGGTACATTCTCCTGAAGAGATGAAGATGGAAACCTGGTGACTGATGCATATAGCGTGTTTATGATCTGGGCGTAGCATTTTGAAAAGCTTGTGGCATCAAATAGTGGCGGTGAAAAAGATACCCCAGAACCAATAAGAGATGACGGAATGTATACCACCTCGCCAAGATGAGGTCAGAATAGGAATTAATCGGCTGAATAACAATAACGCAGCAGTTGCCGATGGATTACCAGCCGAACTATTCAAGACCCGTGGTCAGATGCTGGTCAGGAGCATGCACCAGCTCATTAGTAAAATTTTTCTAGATGAATGCATGCTCAATGATTGGAACTTCAGAATCCTGTATCTCGTGCACAAAAAAGAAGACAAGACGATACGTGCCATCTATGGAGGAATTAGTCTCCTTCCCATCGCATATAAAGTGTTATCTAGCGTGATGTGTGAACGACTGAAGAGCCAGTGGTAAATTGTATAATGCGGCTTCAGACCTGGCAAATCCAGCATTGACCAGATTTTCACTCTGCGTCAAATCCTGGAAAAGACCCACGAAAAACACATCGACACATTTCATCTATTCGTCGACTATAAAGCCGTCGTATGACCTTTTTAACATCCTACTGGAAAATGTCATACGAGAAGAAATGACACTCTGTACACCAAACAACACATTTTACTCGCCTACGCCGATTAAATCGTTGTAATGCGAGCGGTAACAGCCATCTTTGAGCAAATTTGAGGATTCTGCTAAAATGGGTTTGATAGTAAATGTCGAGAAGACCTAACTGATGGTATCAACGTATAAGACGTTCAGTAGACTCGAACCAACTGTGGAACTTCCTTAGCAAACCCAAACGAAGCGAAACATGTAAGCACAAATAAAGGATTTTTTATATCAAATTGTTAATTATTTTATGGAAAAGCCAAAAAAAAGTTACAGACTCAGCAACGTCAGTTCCAATCTCCCTTTCTACTAAGGGACAGTTGCAGAGTTCGAATCCGAAACAACGCGACAACAATTTGTGAACTAAACTGGCTGATTAACTCAATTCAAATGGACCTCCTGTAAGAGATGTAAAGTACTATATTTTTTTACATAAAATATGAAACAATGTGTACATTTTTACAGGTTTTGTCTGATAGATTGCTGTGATAATATTAAAAAATTGTCTTGGCCGATTTGGTGTTGATAACCACCTTGTCCAAGCAATTTCAAAGCAGCAGCCACGTTTAATACATAAACGCATCTTGGTTGAGACGAACATATAAATCTGTAAAAATTAAATATTTGTCATATAATTCGTACTTCTGCTTTCATACCCGTGGTCACTTAAGGATAGTATATTTGATCGATCTCTTAAAATTATTTTTAATTCGCTCATCGTTATCATTTTCGGCTTAAATGCACTTTACGGACACCTCTCAGATCATTTTGAAATTTTTATCATAGGTAGCCCTTCTGATGCTGATTACAGCAACATAATTTTTTTCGGGGGGAAATCAGTACTTTCCGAGATATGGGGTTTCAAAGTTCAAAAAATACCCCCACTTGTTATTAAACATATTTAAGAATACCACTCCGAAACGTTTAGTTTTTTTACAACACATAGTCCTTTTGGAGCTGATTACAACCACATAATTTTTTTTGGGGGGAACTTCGTACTTCCGGAAATATGGAGTTCCAAAATTTTAAAAATAAGCTTATATTGTTATTTGTTTGATTTCAGGATTTTTTCCTTTAGGGACACTCGGATTTTCCACCCAATTTTCCACCTGTCCATAGGATAAAGTCTTAAATCCCCGGCCGAAGGCCGGCTATATAGAAAAAATTGAAATTAAAAGAGAATTCTGCTCGCGTAGCCCAATTTTCCACCTGTCCATAGGAGAAAGTCTTAAATCCCCGACCGAAGGCCGGCTATTTTGAAAAAAATTGAAATTAAAAAAGAATTCTGCTCGCGTAGCCCAATTTTCCACCTGTCCATAGGAGAAAGTCTTAAATCCCCGGCCGAAGGCCGGCTATTTAGAAAAAAATTGAAATTATTCCGGAAGTACGAAGTTCTCCAAAAAAAAAAAAAAAAAAAAAAAAAATAATTAGGTTGTAATCAGCTCCAAAAGGACTATGTGTTGTAAGAAATTTAAATGTTTCGGAGTGGTATTCTTAAATATATTTAATAACAAGTGGGGCTATTTTTTGAACTTTGGAACCCCATATCTCGGGAAGTACTGATTTCCCCCCGAAAAAATGTATGTTGCTGTAATCAGCATCAGAAGGGCTACCTATGGTAAAAATTTCAAAATTATCTGAGAGGTGTCCGTAAAGTGCATTTGTTCCTCATTTTCTCCTAACCATAACGCCAACGTATCCATAATTATTTAAAATAAACCACTCGACCGCACAATAATATGTGTTATTATTTTTTTACGTTTCCTTTTGTCATTCTTCGTTGTTGTTTACTTTGTGGTGCCAGTGTTGCCGTATTTTCCGAATGCGTTTGCGTTAGTGATACAGAATACCAAATTGTATAAAGATCTGGGGGGTTACTCTGTATTGCGATGCGTAAGAAAAATTGTATCGCATCGCGTAATTGATACTCTCTAATTCGTTTTCGTATCTCATTTCGCATCTACTTTACGCAAAATGTGGCATCACCGCAATCTGTATACGAAAACGCATGTCAAACTCGTTCGTTAAACGCAAATATCTTGCGTTAACAAAATAGCAAACGCAAATGAAGCGAAACATGTAAGTAAGCACAATTAAACTAAATTGTTAATTATTTTAGTTGAAAGCCAAAAAAGGTACAGTTGCAGACTCAGCATCGTCAGTTCCAACCCAGTAGATTTTATGGTGCAACACAGCGGTTTGGCAAAGTTACAGTTGCAGAGTTCAAATGCGAAACAACGCGCCAACAATTTGTAGACAAAACTGGATGATGACTTTTATTCAAATGGACTTCCTGTAAGAGATGTCGCTGGTTGGAAAAAGTAATGTTTTATATTTTTTATATAAAATGTGAAACAATGTGTGCATATTTACAAGATGGTGTTGACAACCACCTTGTACAAGCAACTTCAAAGCAGCGACCACTTTTATTGGAGTTGGAATTACTGGGGATCTATTTAGAACGACGAGGACATTTTTAATAGCGTTTACTAAATACATCAACGCATCTTTATTGAGACGAAAATTTTGTTCGTTCATCATTTTTGTTTATAAAAACACTCGTACCACACAACAATATGTTTTTATTTAAAATTTTTTGACGTTTCCTTTTGTCATTCTTCGTTATTGTTTAATTTCTGGTGCCATTGTTGCTCTATTTTCAACTTATTTTGCGAATGCGTTTGCGTGAGCGTTACAGAGTACCAAATAGTACTCTTAACGCATTTAGCTTTCGCAACGCAATAAAGAGTAACCCCCCTGAAGCATTGGGAATTGCGCAAGGAAATGAGACAGCTCTTAGAGTATTTGAGAGAAAATTTCTCCGAAAGATCTGCTTCGACTGTGAATATAACGAGTTGTACCATCTATACTCAGATATCGACATATTCAGACGTATCGAGCTGTAGCGACTATGGTGGCTAGACCAAGTTGTGGGAATGGATGAGAATGCCTCAGTTCAAAAGGCTTATAAAAGCGAGCCTATTGATGGCTCACGCAGAAGGGGAAGGTCACGAATACAAACATGCTCTTTCAAATTGGAAAAGCTGCGCACAAGATAGACATGCTTGGAAATCTTTTTTAAGCTCGGCTTATGGAACAAATATTTTGTGGGGGTACTTCAGTACCTTTATGAGTAAAAAGGTACTTAACCAAATACCATTGTAATGGAATTTTCATCCCTGTATGGCACTATACATGACTCAAATAAAATGAGGGAGCGTGTATGGAAAATACTTAGAGATTTCGTAAATAATACTGAACTGTTAGAATTATTATAAAGAGAGTCCTTAGATCTCGAATGCAAATGAGCTCATCGCACGCTACCAGATATATTGTATACTGATTATATTCTTGTCAAATAATCAGAGTATTTTCAATTTTCTAAATTAGATGCAAATCATGTACAGCGAATAAAAATTTTCAAATCTAAATCGATATAATTGTTTTGGAATTTAGTAATATTGATATTAATGTTTCAAAGTTTGCATGTAGTGTAGATAGTAATTACGATATAGGTGCAGTTTTTTTATATCATCATAAATATGTGTAGAAGAAATATTTTTTCTAAGAAGTTGGGGGAGTAGAAAACGTGAACAAAAATAATATATAGAAAACAAATAAAACTTAAAAAATTTATTTTATAGTTCAGTAGAAGACATTAACTTTTGGGGCAAAAAATTGCCATAGTGTAATAGTGGTAGTGTTAGTAAGTGTTCGGTATATAGTTGTTGTTGTTCGTGTATAGTTTTTATTACATTATTCTTTATTTTGTTTAATAATTCCTTTAAGTTTCTTTTCAAGTAACATGCTGACTTTTGACTAATAGCAATTTGTTCGTCCTTCCTTTTCTGCAAAAGCAGCAGTGAGCTTATGCAAGTTTTCCTTTACATTTCATTTTTTTTTAATGTTCTTGAAGGAATTCACAGCCTCTTATAGCATTCATTTTATAATATTTTTCTTGCTTTTAAGTTACTTTTATTTTCATAATTACTTGTATTATAGTTTAGATGAACAAATGGGGGTTTGGGATTTTATTTTTGGGAAATTTGGAAAGCATTTTAGCTTTGGCTATTTTTATCAACCATGTTTTTGGAAAATGCTATGTTTTGTTGGCCTTTGTTTTTGCTGTTTTAATAAAATCATGCCAAATTTAAGTTTTGTTGTTGCTGTTGTTTGCTATTCGTCTGTTTATTCGCTTATTTTCTCTACAAACTCTTAATATTTTTTTTTTTTTATTTACTTGTTCACTCATTGTTTTGTTTTATATATATTTTCTTTTTATTTTCTCTTAAATATTTTTTATTTCTTGTTTTTATTTTTTTTGCATTATGAAAGCTAACAATGTGGACGGACAAAAATAACTATATATTATGATTTTTTTCTTATTTTGTTGTTTTTTATATCAGTTTTTTTCTTGTTTCTTAAATATGATTTCAAAATGTATGGTATTTGTTTTGTTGGTTTTTAATTTTGGATTTTCTGGTTGCTTGTAATACTATTTAGAATTTACGTTGATCGACTTAAATTTCTCTTAAAATATTTGGTTTTTTTATTTTGTTTTGTTCTCATTTCTACATATAGTAAAAAAGAATAATTTAGAAAAAAATTAATGGGACATTTGATTTAAATACAATTTTTAGATATACAATTACAATACCAAAATTATGAAAAAATGACAAAGTTAAATCAATTGTCTGTAGTTGAAAAATACATTGACATCTAAAAGAACCCACCCGCGTGATTTTATTCGCTCTTCCCTTTAAAGATATTCTGAACTACAATGCTCACCCAAATATGACCACATCTGATCAGTATCTCCAGAAAAAAAATATGGAAGAAAACTAGAAAGAACTATATTACAATAGGCCAACATAAAATAAATTACAATTACAATGAAATAAATTACAATTAAATTACAATATGGCAAAACGAATAATTTGTCCAACCAAACTACAGTTCTCGTCTTTTTGCTCTACTCTGTTCATACAGAATAGGGGAGCGAGCGAAAGCGAAAAATTTTTCCCTTGCGAATGCCCAGAATTTGGCTAACATTCTCCAAAATAGGAGACGATGATACGCTGATATCGGTACATAGATCCTTAAATTCGAATCTCCTTCACATTAGATTACAACACTTAAATTACGGTCAGGCTGGATGTGTCACAACATGACCCGAACCGATTTCCAGCAAGGTTTGTATTGTATTACGATAACATCTGTGTGGTTTTCAATTTTGACTTACTACCAAGAAATACATAGAAATGGCAAGGAAAAAATACAGCACACTGATAAAACAACTAATTACCAGTGATTGTGAAAATAATTTATCATAGAAAACGATTCCGGAGAAATATTCCATACAAAAATTCGTGATTTCTCGAATTGTATGTTTGTTTTATTCAACTATATCAGTAGTGACAGTACACCCCGCACAGTGGGAACAACTGTGGGACAATTTTAATTATTTTATGAAAAAAATGT
Organism: Musca vetustissima; assembly: GCF_032173495.1. NCBI lineage: Eukaryota > Metazoa > Arthropoda > Insecta > Diptera > Muscidae > Musca > Musca vetustissima. The sequence continues at coordinate 82,179 of NW_026888263.1, forward strand.
TATTTTTTTATTAACCCACTAAGCGCCGAATTTTATTTTAGAAAATTTTTCTGTGAAAATTACTATTTTAAAGCCTTTTTGACATTTTTAATAAGCAACATTTTTCGTTATAACTAATAGTACTCCTAAAATGGGAACTTATTTTAATAATGGAAGCAATTGTAGGTGTGTGGATTAATTATCCATCGCTGCAACAAAAATCTGCTTTGAATAGGACTGTTCCTAGAATTGAAGACAAATGTCGAACTTTGACAAATTTGAACTTAATTCGCATATGCAAGTTTCGCATCAGGGCGGAATAAATACAAGTTATCAACATACGACCTTTGTAAAGCCACATAGCCCAATATGCCTGATGAGGCGCTTAACCAACGGCGGCTCATCAGGCACAACTAATTCAGGTTGGTAAAAAAAACGCCTAGCAGTATTGCCATCATTTGTTGTTCCGGATACTGACTTAGGTGTGTCAACAATAATGTGCATTTCTTCCTTCAAATCATTAATGATACGTGCCTTCCTTTCTTCGAAAAGTGGCCGATCGAAGCTATTCATTTTCCACTATTTTAAAGCCAGTCGGTATGAAATGTGCAACATATATTCTAATAGTATGTTTACATTTAACCGGATTTCTTTAACCCAGTGGGTTTCAATTGTCAATTCCTTTGTATATATGTCAAATAAATCCTCATAAAGTAGGTTAACCCAGTAAACAGTTCTAATGTACATGCCGTTTAAACCTCGAATCCGTGCATGTAAGGTAGACAGGCCGTATTCGTATATGTTGTTGTTTGGTGTTAATGATGAAATTTTGTTGTAATCATTCATTACTTTTGGTGTTGCAACGCAAGTTCCACATGAATGGGTAGATGATTCCGATATAGCACTAAATACCTAGCCGTCGATCATTGTTAAATGGAAGATGTGATCCATCTCTATGTCTGGATCGTCTATTTTTGTATTTAGAATATTTCCGATTTGTTCCTTTATAAGATATATATGTATATCCAGTGCATGAGTTTAAAATCACTGTTTGGAGCAGCTTACTTACATACCCCCATTTTCATACTCACACCCATTTCTCTGGAACCTTAGGACGGACATTTTGAAATTTTTTTCTTATCTGCTATGCTGTGACCTATTCCAAGTCATATTTGATCAATTATATCACAATTAATTTTATTTAAACAAAACCTGAAAAAAGCTTCCTACACCAAATTGGAATTTTTTTTCACAAAATTGCCATAAATTGAGAGTCGCAGGAAACAATTTAGTATGATGTTCTAGACAGACACACAAAAAAATAAAAAAAATATCAACGCTGAACTCGTCTGCACTCCATACGAAACCTCTATTTTAATTGAAGGAATTTAAAAAAAAGGACCTTACATATATTTAGCCCGAAACACCTAAATTCAAATAACTTATGGTTATATAAATATTTCATTTAATTAAATACCAATACTATATATCAAAAATGGACAAAATTCTATAATAATATATTCACAGAATGCACACGGCCATCGCAATTTTATGGCTAAAAAATACCATTTTTAACATTGGAAAAAATATGTATTTTAAATGTACCGTAATTGCGTTCTAACTTATTAATTCGGATTGTTTTATACGCACTTAAGTACACTCAACACTCTACTTTAAAGCTGCATCAATGTTTTAAAGTTTCTTTTAAGTTCATTTTTTTATTTTCTGCGCGCTATTTTTTCCCACCGTGCCCCGGTGGTATGCCGCGTAAAAAATCAAAAATACCCATTTAAGAGTTCAACGGAATTTGTTGGACATAACCTCACGAACAGAGCGTGGACGAGCTATGGTTGCTGTGGAACTATCGAGAAAGTTCTTTTATTTCTGAAAAGAATCGGAAGCCAGATTGTCTCCGCAAAAGCTCATATTCCACATTTGGTGTGTTCCATTCAGAATACCCAAAAAAATATTGCAATACATTCCTACGATTCCTACGTTTACGATTTCCACATCCTTTTCAAGGGGGTTACTCTGTATTGCGTTGCGAAAGCTAAATGCGTTAAGAGTACAATTTGGTACTCTGTAACGTTCACGCAAACGCATTCGCAAACTAAATTGAAAATAGGGCAACACTGTCGCCACAATGTAAACAATAACGAAGAATGTCAAAAAATTGTAAATGAAAACATATTTTTGTGTGGTACGAGTGTTTTTTTAAACAAAAATGATGAACGAATTAAAAAAAAAATTTTATGAGATATATCAAATATACTCTCCCTAAGTGACCACGGGTATGAAAATATAAGTACGAATTATGTGACAAATGTTTTCAAATATTTAATAGATTTATATGATATGTCTCAATAAAGATTCGTTTATGTATTTTTTAATCGCTCGTCGTTTCAAATAGATCCACAACAATTCCAACTCCAATAAAAGAGGCCGCTGCTTTGAAATTGCTTGGACAAGGTGGTTATCAACACCAATCTATAAACATGCACACATAGTTTCACATTTTATATAAAAAAAATAATATATTACTTTTTCCAACCACCGATATCTTTTACAGGAGGTCAATTTGAATTGAGGTCATCAGACAGTTTTACCCACAAATTGTTGGCGCGTTGTTTCGCATTTGAACTCTGCAACTGTCCCTTTGCCAAATCACTGTGTTGCCCCATATAATCTACTGAAGTTAGGAACTGACGTTGCTGAGCCTGTAACTGTGACTTTTTTGCCTTTTACTTAAAATAATTTACAATTTATATATAAATAAAACCTTTAATGGAGCTTACTTATATGTTTCGCTTCCTTCGCGTTTGCTATTTTGTTAACGCAAGATATTTGCGCTTAACGAACGAGTTTGACATGCGTTTTCGTATTACAGAGTGCGGTGATGCCACATTTGCGTAAAGTAGATGCGAAAGGAGATGCGAAAACGAATTAGAGAGTACCAATTACGCGATGCGTTACGATTTTTCTCACGCATCGCAATACAGAGTAGCCCCCCAGGATTATAATGTAGGGCATTGCTTTGCAAATGCCGTACAAAGTTTAATTTGAAGTAAAGTTGTATAAAAATTACAGAAAATGGAAGAAAATTCGTAAGTAATGCAAAGCTTCATTAAATTAGAAACTAATTCTCTATCAGCCTTATTCTGGATATTCGCTGGGAGATATCTCGCATGTAAAAAAAAAATCGCTTTCACATTCTCTTCTTATTCTGAATGAATAAGGAGACGCAAAAAATTCGAGATGCGGATTCAAGTTTTCGAAAATGGTGGTTGCCATATTGTAATTTGTGTTGCCATATTGTAATTTATGTTGCCATATTGTAATTTATGTTGTAATGTGTGTTGCCATATTGCAATGTGTGTTGCCCAATTGCAATTGAATTTTGTAATATTTTTCAATATTTTATTTATTGACTTTTTTTATTAAAAATATCTACTTTTTATAGTTATTTAAACTTTATAACAATACAAATCATGGTACAATTATAAAAGGTAACAGCAAGTCCCAACAGAAAAATTGGGAACGCATACAAATCGAATTGTTCCCGTATTCAATTTACACAATCATTCATGTTTTTCAAATTTTATTTTGTGGATTCGAAAATATTTTATTTTCAAAATAAATATACATAATTTGTTTGTTTGTTTACATTTTTCTGTCAAATGATGTTGACACAAGTATAACTTACAAAAAAAAAATTTCATATGGTTGTTGTATCGTTTGTTGTACAACAACACTTGCCGTTGCCTTTTATTATTATACCATGCCTTTATTATTATACCGTGAATACAAATGTGAAATATCAATAATGCGTTATATAAAGGCTTTGTAATTAAAAGAAAATAAATTAAAGTTTAAAAATCTGGCAACCTACAATATGGCATGTGAAACAGCTGTTCATTGTTTTGATGCAATTTGGTGCAACAACTATAATAGATTACAAATAAAAGAAGATTTTTTAAGAATAACGAATAATCGGAAGAAATCGGCGATTGAATTAATTTATGCACTGTTTATTATTTCACTACATAAGTGTGTACCTTTTTATTTAATTTCGATATTTTATCTTCCCAAATTCTTAAAGTGGTTTTTTTTTCTTGAGAGACAGATCCTCACCCAAAATGTCTGTATTTCGCCTCCAAAATGCATCAAACTCGACTTAAATATTCCTTATTACCTTCATACATTCCTTGGTCATATTTGGTTCAGAATGCATCGTTATCAATAGGATTTCCAATGGCATTTTATTTGTTATTTTCCAGTTAAAAGTTAGCTTACTATCATTTATAGTATTCTAAATCGTCATAGAATAAGTATTGGGTAAATATTTTTCATAAAAATATTTATTACTTATGTTTTTGTTGTCAATTCCCTTTGAATTTATTAGCGAAAAATTTCGCACAAAATTTCATCTCATTCTCCTACTCCCTGAAATCCAGAATATCTTTTTTCCCCAAATCGGATTTTTTCGCTTTCGAACTTCATTCAGAATAAGGCGAAAGCGAGAATCCAAAAAAATTCACAGGAAAATGTTGTTCAGAATAAGTCGAAGGGGAAGAGCGAGTAAATTTACATGGAATTGACATCCATAATAAGGCTGTATGTATTTTTAGGCAAGTTCCAGGAAGAGGGCAATGTATTGATGCAGGAAGCTTAAATGTTACCGGGGAACATACCAAATCAATTTTTCTTTTATTATTCATTTTATTTTTAATATTAAATGCAATACAAATAATTCTGTTCGTCCTTTGTTTGTTGTTTATTTTGGCGCAAATAAAATGTTTTCTTGAATCAGCTGTTTATTTGCTAAATCTTACTAAATGTTGTCTGTTTACTTTTCTCAGTATTATCGCAAAAGAGAGTAAAAGCGGCTTACTCTCTGAACTAAATGTTACTGGAAAAGTAACCAGACACACCTAATATATGAGTTGTGTTATTATCATAAATACCATTCGGATATTAGAATCATATATATTTTTTAAAAATAATTTAAAACAGAAATAAAAACAAATGCCCCATTAAAAAAAACATTTATCACTAAAAAACATACACCAAAGAAATTAATAAATGTCAAAACATTTATTTTTTTAATTTATAATTTTGGAAGGGAATTTTCTGATAGTGGAAATATATTCCATATATTAGACTAGACTAGCAAGGGTTAGTGTAATAAGGGGTGCTTGGTGAAAGACGAAGATTTATAAATAATTAACAAACAACCCAACTGTAGTTAACTTTCATTATACAAATATACATTTGTTCGGCAGAATTTATATAATAATTAAAAAACAATGTTACATATTTTTTTTATTAAAAATGAAATAACAATATATATGTAAAAATTAAGTTATAGAAAAATTCTTGTATAATATTTAGTTTGATAACGGTAAAAATAAACTATGGCTATAATAACAAATCAACATAATTTTCTGTGAGTGTGTGTGTGTGTGAATATTTTTGGTAAATTGGAAAAATAAGTTTTTCAGAATTTAGTTTTAAAGTCTTAGACTAAAATTCATTTAGTAAGAATTTCAAAAAATTGTTTTTTCTATTTTAAAAGATAAAATTAAAAAAGTAAATATAAATTTGCAACTAGCTAGTTGGTTTTGAAGAGAATTTAATTGTTGTTTACTTTTTGTTAAATTTAAAAGCATTTAAATGTGTTGAATAGTTTTTTTTTTTAATTTTCATCTTTTTTTAATAAAGAAATGTTTAATTTTATACATAATAGTGTTTTTATATATACTATGTATATATAGTAGAATTTTAAGTTTAATAGGTGTATATAAAAAAATTTAATTTTTATATATGTATGTTTAGATTCTATAGATTTATATTTTTCTTCCTTTTTTTGGAGTCTTGTAAAGAAAACTAAAGAAATCGTTTTTTAAAAAAGGCTTGACATTAGTTTTTTTTTAATTTTTGTTTTAAGTGATTTTTGAAGGGGTATTGAAGACATTTGTTTAGTATTTACAGCAATGCAGTGCATTTTTGTATATTTTTAAAGTGTTTTTTTACAATTAATATAAAACCCAAGGCATTTTCAAAATATTTTTCAACAATTTAAAAAGTAGAATCGCGATGTAAATATACCCCCGTAGTCGCCTAAACAGCTAAACACGCAGCATTTTACACAGCATATTGCTGTTCCGACCCTAGAGTAAAATGAGTCGCAGGAGAATAATGGTCGGTGCGATCCAGGAAACCAATCTGACCGAGAACTGTAGCTTATAGGATCGTATCAGAAGCGGAGGTGGGGGACTTGCATTGTTATTACACCATTCTGTCCACTACAAACCTTTCTCGCTTGAGCTAGACTCTAGTGACCCATACATTGAATGTATGGGGGTGGCAGTCAATTGTGTAACTGCGGAGGTAGAGGTGCTAAATGTTCAATGTCCACCATGGGTTGTGGCATTACGTCCTAGGTAATGACCAGAGGGGTACAGCGCTGACCTAACAAATTGGTAACTCAACATGTTTCACGTTTAATGAGGATGCGCACACGAGGATAAGAGGATATTCCACAGACATTGTGGCAGCAGGTCTGATAAATGACGTAAACTTTCAATTTGTCATTTCACACGGCTCAGTCCACCTTTCTATCATAGTATCCGTCAACAGACCACCAGAATTCATAACCTCTGAACGCCGAACTTTCCTGAACCATGGGAAAGATGATTGGCCTGGTTTGGCCTAATCACCGCTTCAGATAGCTGCCTATTCCCTCAGATCCTCGGGTAGCTGAGAGGAATTTCCGTAGTCATCGCTATTGCTGCCGTTCACTTCATACCTGCTGGTCGAATACCCGAAGTAAGGCCAAACTTCCAAGCACAAGCAAGCAACGGTATTGGCTAATGAGCGTGATGAGCTCCGTCGTACGACCCCTGAAGACCCAAGGGTACGAGAACTTACCCTTGAAGTCAACAGACTAGTATGCGGGCACAAAAGGAAAAAATGACTAGACCACCTGAAGCAATGCAACATTGTCACCGGAACAAGTAAATTGTTGGCAACGGTTAAGTCACTCTCCAATCATGGAAGTAAGGATGACAGGACGGCTGTCAAATTTAACGAAGTAACTGTGACAGACCCGAAGAGGTGTGCGAGTTATTTTAACCGGAAATTCATAGAGCAGACCGAGAGTGATAGGGCGAAAAGGAGTGTACTACGTCGCATAAGGGCACTTCGAGTCGAGGAGGTACCAATACAATTTACGAAAGAGGACGTTAAAGATGTCATCAAAAACGCTAAGTCATCCAAAGCGTTGGGCCCGGAGGGAATATCCAAGGTCAGCTGGGTGAACCCGGAGTTGAGTATTTAACATCGGCCTTCAACTTGTAGTTAACCACATACATAGTTCCTGAAGCCTGGACAATAGGCAGGGTGATCCGGCTTCAGTAGAGGTCTGACAGGGATGCCAGCAGGAGTTAATAGTACAGGCCGATTTCACTCCTGTCGCCAGTAGCAAAGATGCTTGAAACGCTACTCCTTCCATCGTTGGAAATTAGTTTTCCAATTGCCTAACATCAACATGGATTCCGTAAAATGCAGCATTACCCGCCATTTCCACATATATTAGCAGAGGATTTAACCAGAACAGACCGTGCAACCGGACGGTGTTAGTGGCACTTGACCTATCGAAGGCCTTCGATATAATCAACCATGCCAAGCTGTTCGAGGATATAGAGAAGAGAAATCTCCGACCGTGTTTGAAACTTAGATAATCAACTAAATGTGTGGACGTCAGTCGTTTAACCTCAACCTTGCAGATATTCCACAACCACCGGACGGCATAGAGATCGTAATATATGCGGATGATTGTACGATCATGGCGTCTGGTCCCATTATTGATGACATATGTGAGAGGTTAAACTTCTACATAACTGATCTCGGATATTTCTTCCATCTGATGAATATGAAAATATACGCCTCAAATTCAACAGCCACACTGTTCACCACATGGGTGGCTGAAATGAAGATCCCACTGAACATAATGATCGATGAAGAACTGATTTCGACCACTAACTACCCCAAGATACTAGGAGTAAGGTTCGAAAACATTTTCAAGTCGTCTGCGCAAGCCGCCGCTTTATGCCTTAATCTGAGAAGTAGGAACAAGGTCCTCAGGTCGCTTGGCGGCAGCACTTGGGGCGCTGATAAAGAAATCAATAGGCCGGTCAGTGGTAAGCTATGCAGCGTCAGTGTGGTTTGCGAATATAAGTGATACGCAGTGGAAGAATATCCACATGTCATAATGCTGTCATGAGAAATGCAATAGGGTGTCTCCGCATGACTCCAGTGGACCATCTTCATGAGAAGATGAAGATCTTGCCCGTCCATCGACACAATTATATGTTGTTGATGCAGTACTTGCTTGGGTGCTATCGTCAGGACAGAAATCTTCCGGCCAGGCACGTCAGGAATGATCTTCATGATCTTGAGAGAGAGAGAGGTCTAAAGGTCCTTAGATCAAGAAGTCTATCAAGCAGGTCTAAATGATATTCACAGGGACACAGTCGCTGAGACAGTAGATCAATGTCGTGTGCAAAGCATAATCGGAGACCACCTCCCATCGATCGCGGCAGAGGTGAAGAATCTGGTCTGAATGGTATTCACAGGGACGCAGTCGCTCAGACAGCAGAGCAATATCGTGTGCATTTTGTAATCGGAGACCACCCCCCATCGATCGCGGCAGAGGTGAAGAATCTGCGCAGACAAACACGAGTAGTATTAGCTCAACTAAGATCAAGATGGTGCAACCGCCTAAATTCCTATTGACGGTTCGATATCTAACACATGTCTTACATGTGGACTAGGACCAGATCTTTATGATCTAGACAGAGAAGTCGAAAGTTATAAACGTGAACCCCTACATCAAGAAGCCTACCATGTAGGTCTGAATGGTATTCACACGGACGCAGTCGCTCAGGCAGTAGAGCAATATCGTCCCCATCCATTGCAGCAGAGGAGAAGCAGTTGCCCGGACAAACACGAGTAATCTTAGCTCAACTAAGATCAGAATGGTTCAAACGCCTCAATTCTTATTGGGCTAGAATTGACGGGTCAATTCATAACACATGTCCTGTATGTGGACTTGGACCAGACGACACGTTGCACCTATTCAACTGCCCAGCTAAGCCGACTCAACTCTCGCCGAAGTTTCAAGATTCTTAAATTTAGAGGTAGAAGAGGCAGAACCAGACAACGAATAATCCATCACATGTATTTTGTTGCTAAACAACAACAACAAGAAGGCATGAGAACGATCCATTATTCTTATCAAAGTCCATATATAATCTCATTTAAAGAAACGAATAACCCGAAGGAGACTGTGGAATTTTTGAAATCAATGACGGAAAAATGTTTTGAAAACAAATCTACGCATAATTGATACGAAAAAAAGCATAGATGCCTTGGGTTTTTTAAGGTTTAATATTTTTTTATATAGCTACAATTTAAAAATTACAAATTAAAAAAAAGTGGTAAAGAGATTTTCTAAATAGAATACATACAAATATAGTGGTGTATAGGTGTGAAAGGGTGTTATACTTAATAAATATGTATATATGTTTTTTTTTTAATTTTAATATATTTTGTTTGGGTTTAGTAAAAAGTGCACGTACATAAAATTCTCTCTCATTTCGATTTCTTTGTAGATTTATTAATTTTTTTTTTTGTTTTATTAATTTGCAGTTTATAGATTACAAATTGAAGAAAAAATAGTGACTAACTAATACTAAGTAATTATATTTATATATATTGTTAATAATATATATGTTTATATTTTTAAATTTTTATATATAGTAATAAAAAAGTGTTTAGAACATTTAAAGAGGTCTTAATTCTCATTTTGTTTAAAGATAAAAACAAATTAAAATATGAAAAAAGAAAATGAAAAAAATAATTAAAATATTATTTTACTAAGTAGGGAGGGGTTTTTTTTAACAATATTTCTTTTTTTCTTATAGAGTGAGCTTAATATTAATATTTATATGTGTTTAAGGTGTTTTGTTTTTTTTTTTTCTATAATAATACTCTCATTAATTAGATAATTATTTTTTAAAGAGTGTGTGTGTGTGTTTAAGGCTATTTCATTGCCTTCTTGTTATCTTTTTTCTATAATTAAGATAATAGTATTATTAAAATTAATAAATTATATTTTATTTATTTAAGGTTTAATAGTGATTTTGTTGTTGTTGTTTTTTTGTAATTTCTTTCAGTAACAGTAATAATAATAATTTATTATTATAATAGTAATAATAGTTTAAGAGCAGTTTTTTGTAATATATTTTGTTTTAGTTTTTTTTTCTTTTTTTTTATAATATTAAATAGTAATAATTATATAATAGTTATATAGTTTCACTCATTGAAGTAAAGCTTTATTTTTTTGAAAAAGATCTCAGTAAAATTCTGAAAATTCATTTTGCCCCAAAGTAATGACAATTTTTGTCCATTCTTTGGTTTGTTTCATTTTTTTATATGTTTTGTTTTGTAAGGGAATAAGGAAGGTTGTAGATTCTTAATGGAGCTAGTTTTAGTAGTACGTTTAAGTAAAATTTTAAGTAGATGTGGACATTTATTTTTTTAGAGGTTTTTTCGAAATTCCTCTTTTGGGGGGTACGCAAATGTGTGGAAGGTGTTGGGTTTTTTGTTTTGCATTCTCTTAGATACTTAAGAATTCGTTTGTATGTTTGGGGATTTTTTTTTGGTAATTTACACTAATAATTAATTAATTTTCCTTTTCATTGATGATTGTTGTTGTTGGTTATGTCATTATTGACAAGCTCTGTGATGTTGGAGTCATTGTGATGTTCTGTTGTAGTATCACTGTAAGAAAGATATTTGAAAATAATTAATTTGAATGTTTTATTTGGTGATCAAAAAAATAATAATAATAATCTAAATAATAAAATGGAGGTCATTTCTTGAACGTCCAAAAAATTCTTATGGGTCAAAGGGAAAATTAGCCATAGGTGCGTTATGGTGTAATGAGTTCTTTGCTAATTATGAGGCAGGAATAAATAGCTTTATGTTTCACTATGGTCTCAGTCAAATTTTATGAGTATTTTTTTATAAAACATTTCGTTTTCTTCTATTTCAGTGGCCTTATTTATAAAAAATAAGTAATATTGCTACAATATAAATATTTATACAAATATTCCACAAAAATTTCATTCCTTAACAATAAAGCCAGCAATTTTTCATTAATTAAATTTCCTTTGTGTCGATTTTTTTCCCATTTACAAACTCATTTTAATAAATATTAAAATTTAAAATGTATTTCAACTCACCTCTTTTCGATTGGGCAGGCAATTTCCTGTTGTCCTTGATACTGCAAGTTTTGAAGGTATTCCGCCCTGCGTTGGTGCACCAGCTTCTCTTTTTCGGCTCGTTCTCTCTGAAGTCTATAAAAGCGGAAAAACAAAAAAAAATATTATTTTTAATATTTTAAAATGCATTCTTCAATAAAAATGTAAACTGAAAATAACAACTAACTTAATTAAAATATAACATAACCAAAGGAAAATAAAACTATTCGAAAAATTCATCCTTTTTATGGCAGAATCTTACCAGCGTTGTTAAATTTCCATCCCATATGCTGTGCATGGAATTGTATGATTTATAATTTTAATTATTTATATTAAATTCAAACATTTTTTGAGTATATTATTGAATATGTATTGCAGAATAAAGTTAGGAATTGTTTATGCCCAATGAAAATGTATTAATAAACCCTATTTAGAAATACAAGTTTCCCACATTAAGATATATTTCAGAATTTAAACCAGTTGAGAAGTCGGACCCGCCGACTACATGATACCCTTCACCACTTTCAGTACATACAAGATATGCTCATATATACAATAGACTACATACATATTTGAATTAATTTAAAACAACCTATTCACATACAACACTGAAATCTATGAAAAATTGCATGCCAATCGGGCAGACATGGGTTCTTTGGTGTATCATTTGTATGAAATCGAGCAAACTGATGTATGGGAGCTATATGTAAACCTGGACGTATTTGAGCAACAATTTAGTATGCTGCAGTACAGTGCTCTTTCCAAAATGTATCTTGATCAGAGAAACGCTTATTATTTGGTGCACAATTTGTAGGAATTCAGACGGAAATATAGAAGGGCTATATCTAAATATGCATACATACATATTTTACAAGGTTCGATGCACAAATTCGTACCAATCGGACAAATTTTAGTTTTTTGGTATACCATTTAGATGAAATTGGATGAAAATATATACGAAAGCTATTTCTAAATCTGAACCGATTTCAATCCAACACGCTATGCTATATTTTATGTTTAGCCATAAAACATAGGATCCTCGGTGCATCATTTGCATAAAATCGAACGAAAAAATATATGAGAGATATATCTAAATATGAACCAATTTCGACAAAACTTAACACACGTCATTGTAGACTCAATTTAATATGCTAAACCAAATATCGTGCAAATCGAAAGATATACAGAGACTTTGATGCCCCATTTACCTTTAATCGGTCGAAAATATATATATGGGAACTATATCGAAATCTCAACCGAATGAGAGCTGTATCTAAATCTGAACCGATTTTCACAAAACTTAATACATCACAATAAACTCCATACAATACTCTCTGCCAAATTCCGTTTAAATTGAACAAACATAGGTACATTTAATCGGACGAAATTATATATATGAGCTTTATTAAAATCTGAATCGATTCCAACGAAACTTCA
>NW_026888264.1:0-9600 GCF_032173495.1 Musca vetustissima
ATTTTTTGAATTTAACAGACAAATGTTTCGGTTCATTTGACCCGCTCAATATTACCTGATAATTCATTCTAATTAATTGGTCAGATCCCATTCGTTATGGAAAATTTGTTAGTCTCAGCGACGAAGAAACCAGACGAAAATACAGTTTTTGGTCCATTCATTCACTAAATATCATCTGATCATCATGCGTCACCCTTCACCATAACTGGAATCTCCAGGAAAAGAAATGGTACCAATTGAAAGGTCAACAACTTCTCTTGCATATACTATCAACATATCGAGCCATATTCGCCGAAAAAACGTAACCCTCAAATTTGAGATTTTACAGTAGAAGGTTTGTTTTAATAAATTTAGATTTAATAAAGCTATTATTTGAAATTTAGAACTATAGCTTTGTTATAAACTATTTTTGTTTTAAACTATGGTTCTAAATTTCAAAATAATAGCTTTATTAAATCTGAATTTATTAAAACAAACCTTCTACTGTAAAACTTGAGGGTTACGTTTTTCGGCGAATATGGCTCGATATTTGCACAGTGGTCAACAAATATTATTATATTAATATATATTAATATTCAGTACAGCCCTTCTAAATACTCGTACTTGCCCAGATTCCCTTCAAAAAATTAAGTTTTCGGTCCACTTTATCCTAAAATTATTATCTGATCATCACCGAAAATTATAGTCGTTGTCCTTGACCGTTACTGAAACCTCATGAAACATTTCAAAGCGATCAGCGCTATATTTCCGCCCTCTAGTGTGATAATGGGTTACTAAACAATATCTGAATTTGTAAGCACCTGTAAATATTTAAGTGTAACTCCCACATCCGAGAACCTACGATAATATAATTTGTATCAAATTCTCGGGACTATGTCCTTCAGTGGTAAATATATACGCTAAAGAATACAATTTTTGCAATTTTTCACACAAAAGTCAGGGTCCATTTGACCCGCTAAATATTAATCGATCTTTATCAAAATAGGCATGCTTTTTTTTGGCCCGATCCCATTCTCCATGTAAAATTTTACGAAGTTTGGGCAATAAGTGTGACCCCTGGAGGGACCAGAAAAACCGATTAAATTTAGTATTTGGTCCATTCCATCCCCTAAATATTAACCGATCTTTACCAAAAACAATAGAGGTCTTCATTGGCCAGAACCCATCCTACATGCAAAATTTCGTGAAGATTGGTCCATAACTGTGGCCTGTATTGTGTTTATAAATTATAATGGACAGACGGACTTACGGACACACATGTCTAGATCGACTCAGCTAGTCGAGATATGACGATCGGTATACTTAAAGGTGGGTCTAGGACCAATATTTCGTGGCGTTACAAACTCTTGGGGCTGCACAAAGCTATAATACCCTGACAACAAAGTTGAGTAGGGTATAATTACTCATTTAAGGTAAATATTTTCATGATGTCATTTCACCAGCTAAATGCTGTTTAAATACAAATTTGTCAAAAATACAACCACAAAAAATATCAGTTCCCAAATTTAATGACAATTTGTATTTTTCCATTCCCAACAATAAAAACAACATCAAAGAATATACCGAAAGACAAACAACAAAACTACTTTAGTTTATGAACTAAAAGCAAACTTGAACACCTGTAATTTGCCTTTGAACGACAACAATTGGATTTTATCGATTTGGTGGAGGACGATTAAAGTAATTGCCACCCAAAAAGAAACCTGAAAAGGGTACTTCTGCCATAACCTGGTGGGGTACTTCTTCCATTAACAACAAAAGAAAGAAATGAACACATTTTTCTTTCATCCAATCGATTTTTGTTTTCTTTTGTAGTTTACCTACAAAGGTACTATTTTGTAAAGGTTTCAAGGGCCTGTGAAAAGTTCGAAAGTTCTTGCACAATAATTGTTTGTCGGTTGGTAGTTAATAGTACCAAGGACATGGCCGCAAGAGCAAAATTGTTGCAATTTTAGAATTTAAATTTCAATTGCCAGCCACTGTGACAGTACTTTAATAATTCGCATAATTGATATTTTTAGTTATTTAAATTTTCCCCCGAAAAAATGCGTGTAAATCAAATTACAACAACTTTAATTTAAGGTACTTAAAATTTCCAAAAAAATCCCCTCGAGATCTAAAACACACCTGTGTCACTTCAAAATGGGCAAACACACAAAAAAAGGCCATTGAAATTGTGTAATTGAAATTGACATTAAGTGAAGTAATTAATTAAATGGGAATGCAAAGCTGAGAAAAAAAAATAAATAAATCGCTGCTCTTTGCGAAATGAACAGCTGCTGCCGTATTACCTCCGACTACTATTTGGAAAGTAAATATTAGTCGGAATATAACTGCAAGGTTAAAAGGGTGTGTTGTTTGCACTATATTACTGCATTGTTATATACAAACGTAATAAAGGTGTGAACATACACAGAAATATATATGAGCAAATTACGGTCACAGAAAAAAGATAAAAATTATTTATACTTCCTGAAAAATATACTTTAAAAAATCCACGCCTGTTATAGACCCTGAAAAATATACTTTAAAAAATCCACGCCTGTTATAGACCCTGAAAAATATACTTTAAAAAATCCACGCCTATTAATAGTCGCTGAAAAATATACTTTAAAAAATCCACGCCTATTAATAGTCGCTGAAAAATATACTTTAAAAAATCCACGCCTATTAATAGTCGCTGAAAAATATACTTTTAAAAATCCACGCCTATTAATAGTCGTTGAAAAATATACTTTTAAAAATCCACGCCTATTAATAGTCGCTGAAGAATATACTTTTAAAAATCCACGCCTATTAATAGTCGCTGAAAAATATACTTTTAAAAATCCACGCCTATTAATAGTCGTTGAAAAATATACTTTTAAAAATCCACGCCTATTAAAAATCGCTGAAAAATATACTTTTAAAAATCCACGCCTATTAATAGTCGCTGAAAAATTATTTTTAAAAATCCACGCCTATTAATAGTCGCTGAAAAATTATTTTTAAAAATCCACGCCTATTAATAGTCGCTGAAAAATATACTTTTAAAAATCCACGCCTATTAATAGTCGCTGAAAAATATACTTTAAAAAATCCACGCCTATTAATAGTCGCTGAAAAATATACTTTTAAAAATCCACGCCTATTAATAGTCGCTGAAAAATATACTTTTAAAAATCCACGCCTATTAATAGTCGCTGAAAAATTATTTTTAAAAATCCACGCCTATTAATAGTCGCTGAAAAATATACTTTTAAAAATCCACGCATATTAATAGTCGCTGAAAAATATACTTTTAAAAATCCACGCCTATTAATAGTCGCTGAAAAATATACTTTTAAAAATCCACGCCTATTAATAGTCGCTGAAAAATATACTTTTAAAAATCCACGCCTATTAATAGTCGCTGAAAAATTATTTTTAAAAATCCACGCCTATTAATAGTCGCTGAAAAAATATTTTTAAAAATCCACGCCTACTAATAGTCGCTGAAAAATATACTTTAAAAAATCCACGCCTATTAATAGTCGCTGAAAAATATACTTTTAAAAATCCACGCCTATTAATAGTCGCTGAAAAATTATTTTTAAAAATCCACGCCTATTAATAGTCGCTGAAAAATATACTTTTAAAAATCCACGCCTATTAATAGTCGCTGAAAAATATACTTTTAAAAATCCACGCCTATTAATAGTCGCTGAAAAATCATTTTTAAAAATCCACGCCTATTAATAGTCGCTGAAAAATATACTTTTAAAAATCCACGCCTATTAATAGTCGCTGAAAAATATACTTTTAAAAATCCACGCCTATTAATAGTCGCTGAAAAATATACTTTTAAAAATCCACGCATATTAATAGTCGCTGAAAAATATACTTTAAAAAATCCACGCCTATTAATAGTCGCTGAAAAATATACGTTTAAAAATCCGCGCCTATTAATAGTCGCTGAAAAATATACTTTTAAAAATCCACGCCTATTAATAGTCGCTGAAAAATATACTTTTAAAAATCCAATTAAAGTCGCTGAAAAATATATTTTTAAAAATCCACGCCTATTAATAGTCGCTGAAAAATATATTTTTAAAAATCCACACCTTAAAGGACCCTGAAAAATATACTTTTAAAAATCCACGCCTATAAAAAATATTTTTTTAAAAATCCACGCCTATTAATAGTCGCTGAAAAATATATTTTTAAAAATCCACGCCTATTAATAGTCGCTGAAAAATATACTTTTAAAAATCCACGCCTATTAATAGTCGCTGAAAAATATATTTTTAAAAATCCACGCCTATTAATAGTCGTTAAAAATATTTTAAAAATCCACGCCTATTAATAGTCGTTAAAAATATTTTTAGAAATCCATGCCTATTAATAGTCGCTGAAAAATGCCTATTAATGTACGCCTATTAATAGTCGCTGAAAAATATACTTTTAAAAATCCACGCCTATTAATAGTCGCTGAAAAATATATTTTTAAAAATCCACGCCTATTAATAGTCGATGAAATATTATTTTTAAAAATCCACGCCTATTAATAGTCGCTGAAAAATATTTTTAAAAAAAAATATACTTTTAAAAATCCACGCCTATTAATAGTCGCTGAAAAAATATATTTTAAAAATCCACGCCTATTAAAATGAAAAAATATTTTTAAAAATCCACGCCTATTAATAGTCGCTGAAAAATTATTTTTAAAAATCCACGCCTATTAATAGTCGCTGAAAAATATACTTTTAAAAATCCACGCCTATTAATAGTCGCTGAAAAATCATTTTTAAAAATCCACGCCTATTAATAGTCGCTGAAAAATATACTTTTAAAAATCCACGCCTATTAATAGTCGCTGAAAAATATACTTTTAAAAATCCACGCCTATTAATAGTCGCTGAAAAATATATTTTTAAAAATCCACGCCTATTAATAGTCGCTGAAAAATATACTTTTAAAAATCCACGCCTATTAAATCGCTGAAAAATATAGTCGCTGAAAAATATACTTTTAAAAATCCACGCCTATTAATAGTCGCTGAAAAATATACTTTAAAAAATCCACGCCTATTAATAGTCGCTGAAAAATATACTTTAAAAAAAATAGTCCCTGAAAAATATACTTTAAAAAAAATAGTCCCTGAAAAATATACTTTTAAAAATCCACGCCTATTAATAGTCCCTGAAAAATTATTTTTAAAAATCCACGCCTCTGGTGCCGTGCTCATAATTTTCCCTTTTCATAAATGTGAAAGGTTATATTAAATGTAGGCCATATAATACATACATACTCAAGTACATTTGTATATTTATACAAAGTCGTACATATGTATTCAGGTACATACATATGTCCTGAATAATTAAAAACCGTCATTTATGACAGAAGCAGGAAATTGAATGAATTTGTTTATGACTCAAAAATGGTTGTAATGTGAAAATATTTATATGACAGTTATTAACTGACCAATATACGAACACACAAATAATTACATATTTATATTTACTAATGGGAAATTTACCTCATTGTGGTTGCTGTCAGAGAATTTTTAAATTGTATTTTCCAAATGACCACATAATTTTATTAACATTTAAACAACGATTATTAAAATAAATTATAAATATAAAATATTTTGCCAAGGTATCGAAAAAATATTCTTTAAAAATCCACGCCTATTTATAGTCCTTCTCCAAAAATATTCTTTAAAAATCCAAGCCTAAAAATTGCCCTTAAATATTCTTTAAAACTTGGCATCTCCTAAAAATATTCTCTAAAAATCCACGCCTATTTATATACCTTGAGAAATATTTCTTAAACATTTTAATTTTCTAAAAAAATATATATATTTTTTACCTTACCTCCATATTCTCCTACTATATTAAATAGCTTCCTCATCTATCATCTGGCAGCTTTAGTTGTTTGTTCTCGGTAGCCTCATTTATGTTATGATTTATGTTTAGGGGATTACCTCTCAAAGTTATGCCATATTCTCCAAGGCAAACTAAGCTATCAAGAAGAAAAGCCTTTGAAAAAAATGATGATACAACATCACATAACATAAACGTCGACTACAATGGATTTTTCTTTTCACATTATATTCATGATCGTCATCATCATCATCATCGTGGGAACTGTCATTTAAACGTCATTATTATCATCGTCCTAAAGACTTGTAATAAATAATTGTTTTCTGTCAAGGCAGAAAAAATAAAATGAGAAACGTAATTCTACCCTAGGCTAGCATGTCCTGGCGTATTGTGCTGCATGGCCAAAATAAATGGCAAGGAAAAGGAAACGGAAAACAAAATATGTCCATATAAGCATATCATTATGTTTTATGTTTATATATGTATATTACAAGAAGAGGAAAATGTATGTATTTGAATGCCAAAAAATTGAATTTTAGTAAATTATACTTATGTACATATTGTGTATCAATGTGTATTGTACTTCAAGGACTATCAATATGCGTGGTATGTTTGAACAATATATTTTCAAGGACCATAAATAGGCGTCGATATTGAACAATATTTTTTCGATGTATATTTATAAGTGTGGTTTTTAAAAATATTTTTTCGAGAGCTACAAATAGGCGGGGATTTGTATACCCTTCATCACACTGTGGTGCAGGGTATTATGCCTTTGTGCATATCTTTGTAACAGGCAAAAGGAAACGAGATAGACACATGGTTCCTTTTGAGAATATGCATAGAATCACTTTCCGTCTGTAGATGTTAAATCGTAAACAAAGTAAAGGTCGCATTTATAATCCTATTTGGATAAAATTTGGCATAGCTCACTTCTTTGGCTCAAGGACGAACCCTATTGAAAATCGATTCAGATTTGGATATCGCTTCCATATATATTTTCGTCCGATTTAATGTAAATGGTGAACCAAAGTCCCTATATATCTTTCGATTTACACGAAATTTGGTATAGAACACTAAATTAAGTCTAGAATGATGTGTGATAAGTTTAGTAAAAATCGGTCCAGATTTAGATATAGTTCCCATATATACGTTCGTCCGACTTAAAGTAAATGGTGTGCCAAAGTTCCTATAAATCTTTCGATTTACACGATATTTGGCATAGCGTACTGAATTAACGGTAGAATGATGTGTGATAAGTTTCGCGAACATCGGTTCTGATTTAGATATAGCTCCCATATATATATTTTCGTCCGATTTAATGTTAATGGTGTACAAAGTCTCTATATATATTTCGATTTGCACGAAATTTGGCATAGCGTGCTGAAATTGCGGTTGAATAATGTGTGATAAGCTTCGTGAAAATCGATTCAGATATAGCTCCGATATATATGTTCGTCCGATTTAATGTAAACGGTGTACCAAAGTCCCTAAATATCTTCCGATTTGCATGAAATTTGGCGCAGCATACTGTATTGAGTCTAGAATGATGAGTGGTGAGTTTCGCGAAAATCGGTTCAGATATAGATATAGCTCCCATATATATTTACGTCCGATATAAGGTAAATGGTGCACCAAAGTCCATAAATGTCTTCCGATTTGCACGAAATTTGGCACAGCGTACTGAATTGAGTCTAGAATGATGAGTGGTGAGTTTCGCGAAAATCGGATCAGATTTAGATATAGCTCCCATATATATTTTCGTCCGATATAAGGTAAATGGTGCACCAAAGTCCATAAATGTCTTCTGTCTTGGCACAGCGTACTGAATTAAGCCTAGAATGCTGTGTGCTAAGTTTTATGAAAATCGGTTCAGATTTAAATGTAGGTCCCATATATATGATCGTCCGATTTAATGTAAATGGTGTACGAATATCTCTCTATATCTTTCGATTTGCACGAAATTTGGCACAGCGTACTGAATTCAGCCTAGAATAATGTGTGCTAAATTTCGTGAAAATCGATTCAGATTTAGATATAGCTCCCATATATATTTTCGTCCGATATAAGGTAAATGGTGCACCAAAGTCCCTATATATCTTTATATTTGCACGAAATTTGGCACAGCATACTGAATTGAGTCTATTATGGTGTGTGCTAAGTTTCGCGAAGACCCGTTCAGATTTAGAAATAGCTCACATATAGATTTTCGTCCGATTTTAGATAAATACTGCACCAAAGTCCCTAAATATCTTCCGATTTGCACGAAATTTGGCACAGCATTCTGAATTGGGTCTAGAATGATATGTGCTAAGTTTCGTGAAGATCCGTTCAGATTTATATATAGCTCCCATATATAATTTCGTCCGATATAAGGTAAATGGCGCAGAAAAGTTTCTTAATATCTTCCGATTTGCACAAATTTGGCATAGCGTACTAAATTAGGTCCAGAATGATGTATGCTAAGCTTCGTGAAAATCGATTCAGATTTAGATATAGCTCCCATATATATTTTCGTCCGATATAAGGTAAATGGTGCACCAAAGTCCCTAAATATCTTCCGATTTGCACGAAATTTGACATAGTGTATTGAATTAAGCCTAGAATGATGTGTTCTAAGCTTCTTGAAAATCGATTCAGATCTAGATATAGCTTCTATATATATTTTCCTCCGATTTTAGATAAATACTACACCAAAGTCCCTAAATATCTTCCGATTTGCACGAAATTTCGCACAGCGTACTGAATTGAGTGTAGAATGATGTGTGCTAAGTTTCGTGAAAATTGGTTCAGATTTATATAGAGCTCACGTATATATTTTCGTCCGATTTGAGGTAAATGGTGCACCAAACTCTTAATGTTGTCCGATTAACACGAAATTTTGCACAACGTGTCAAATTGAGACTTGAATGACGATATTGGGTTTTGTTGAAATTGGTGCAGATGCAGCCATAGCTTCCATATGTATTTCGAACGGGTGTCTGAATGAAATTAAATTGTTAACAGTGCAAATATGTCCCATGGTACGCAGACGACTCTAAATTGTAAGCATACCTATGTACAATATACCCAAAGTGGTGAAGGGTATCATATAGTCGGCCCAGTCCTACTTTTCTATTTTCCTTACTGGTTAGGCACAGATTTTTAATACAAATTTTTGCAGATCTATTTTTAGGCCTGGATTTTCAATAAATATTTTTGGGAGACCTATTTTTAGGCGTGGATTTTTTAGGAATATTTTTTTCAAGGACTATTTTTAAGTTTTTTTTCCTCTGTCTTTAGCCATAGATTTTTTGTTTGTTTTGTTGGACCACAATATTGCAGTCACGTATAAAATAATATTTGAGTTATTTTGAAGGAGAATACAATTTTGTATAATCAGGAAACATGAATGTCCTTAACGTGTTGTAGGACGCAATAGGAAATTTTGTTGTATTTTCGTGCACTTGGCATGCGATCGCAATTTTCTAAACTAACAAAAGTCTGATTAAAGTATCTCCATAGGAGAATTGGATTTTCAGAATACCAAACCGTCAACCAACTGACACAATGCAGCAACAATAATAACAACAACAAAATAGTAAACAAAAATAGAAGACAAGGATAAATTGCCCAAAGTTATGCAGGCAGGACACGTAAACAATGGCTAAAGTTGAGGACATGATTCAACGTCAAAAGTACAAAACAATGTCAACAGACACACTACATATATCTATGCACATCCATACACACATACATACATATATAGAGACAGATT
>NW_026888265.1:0-9693 GCF_032173495.1 Musca vetustissima
ACACTGGACATGTGCATTTTCTTATTAAGGACTTTGTTTGTTTGTCACCTAGTTGGTTGGGGGACTCAAAAGGACTTTAAGAAGCTCATCTGATGACCGTGTATATTCAATTTTAAATTCTTTTTATTTTACGTTCTTTTTTGTTTTTATCCAATAAACATTTGTTTTAATCAGTTCGAGGATGTTTGAAGGGGTATATACTTTCTATAAAGTATAATGTGAACATTGACACGTTGGATAATATGTATAGTTGAAGTGAATACAGTGGTCTACAGGACAACATAGCAATTGTTAAAATATTAAAAAAATAAATAAATATTAATTTATTATTCTTTAAAATCCACGCTCGTTCGTCTAAGAGTCCTCTTAAAAAATTCAAAAAAAAAAAAAAAAAAAATCTCCAAATATTTTCCATGGAAAAATATTCTTTAAAGATTGTTTAGATGGGGAATATGAAAATAAAAACCCAAATAAAAGTGAAACACAATTATATTAGAATTTATCCAATAGAATATTGGCGTTTTATTGTCATAAACAAGGTAGTAAGACAAATAAATAGAAATCTGAATAATATTCTTAATTAAACAAAGATCCATGCTCGTGATCTAAGAGTCCTTGTAAATATCCACTATAGATCTCAGATCCACTATAAATCTCAAATCCACTATAAATCTCAAAGTCCTTGGAAAAATATTGTTTAAAAATCCACGCTATAGATCACAGATTCCTCGGAAAAATATTCTTTAAATAAGTCTGATAGTCATTGCAAAAATATATTTAAAACGTCCACGATTACAGGGCTCAATGTCCCGGGAAAAATATTATTTAAAAATTCAGGCTTATAGGTTTCAGAGTCCTTGGAAAATATTCTTTAAAAATTCAGGCTTATAGGTTTCAGAGTCCTTGGAAAATATTCTTTAAAAATTCAGGCTTATAGGTTTCAGAGTCCTTGGAAAATATTCTTTAAAAACTCAGGCTTATAGGTTTCAGAGTCCTTGGAAAATATTCTTTAGAAATCTACGCTAGGTCTCAGAGCCCTTGGAAACTATTGTGTAAAAACCCACGCTTGGAGTCCTTGGAAACTATTGTTTAAAAATCCACGCTTGGAGTCCTTGGAAACTATTGTTTAAAAATCCACGCTTCGAGTCCTTGGAAACTATTGTTTAAAAATCCACGCTTGGAGTCCGTGGAAACTATTGTTAAAAAATCCACGCTCATAGATCTCAGAGTCCTTGGAAAACTATTGTTTAAAAATCCACGCTTATATATCTCAGAAACCTTGGAAACTATTGTTAAAAAATCCACGCTCATAGATCTCAGAGTCCTTGGAAAACTATTGTTTAAAAATCCACGCTTATATATCTCAGAAACCTTGGAAACTATTGTTTAAAAATCCACGCTTATATATCCCAGAATCCTTGGAAACTATTGTTTAAAAATCCACGCTTATATATCCCAGAGTCCTTGGAAACTATTGTTTAAAAATCCACGCTTATATATCCCAGAGTCCTTGGAAACTATTGTTTAAAAATCCACGCTTATATATCCCAGAGTCCTTGGAAACAACTATTGTTTAAAAATCCACGCTTATATATCTCAGAATCCTTGGAAACTATTGTTTAAAAATCCACGCTTATATACCTCAGAATCCTTGGAAACTATTGTTTAAAAATCCACGCTTATAGATCTCAAAGTCCTTGGAAAAATATTCTTTAAAAATTCAAGCTTATAGGTCTCAGATCCCTTGAAAACGTATTCTTCAAATATCCAAGTTTGTAGGTCACATAGTCCTTGAAAAAATATACTTTAAAAAATTCACGCTTATTGGTCCTATAGTCCTTGAAAAAATTTTCTTTAAAAATCTACGCTTATTGGTTCTATAGTCCTTGAAAAAATATTGTTTAAAAATCAACGCTTATTGGTCCCATAGTCCTTGAAAAAATATTCTTTAAAAAATCCACGCTTATTAGCCCATAGTCCTTGAAAAAATATTCTTTAAAAATCTACGCTTATTGGTCACATAGTCCTTGAAAATTTATTTTTTTAAAATCCACGCTAATTAGTCCTATAGTTCTTAAAAAAATTCTCTTTAAAAAATCCACGCTTACTTGGAAAATATTCGTTAAAAACCGGGCTTATTGGTCATATAGTCTTTGAAAACAATTTCTTTAAAAAACCACGCTTATTGGTCCTATAGTCTTAAAAAAAATTTCTTTAAAAAATATTCTTTAAAAACCAGGCTTATTGGTCGTTTAGTACTTGGAAAAGTAGTCTTAAAAACCAGGCTTATTCAAAAATACACGCTTAAAGATCTCAGAGTCCTTGGGTATGCATTCATATGCCTTATAGTCCTTGTAAAAATATTTCTAAAATTCTTACAGTCCTTGAAAATTGTTCGTTAAAAAATCCACGCTTATAATTCTTAGAGTGCCTAAAAAGTATTTTCTTTTAGTTAGTTCTTCAAAATAGTCCCTTAAAATCAATGTTTATTCTACGAAATGTAAAATTTATTTATATTTGACGTTATCTTTAATATATCTCACTTTTCTACTGGACCAAACGAATATTTATTTCTTCGGTTCTTTATGTCAAGAGAACTTAAAATATGAACTTTATTTCCTCGATGTAAATCCCTGTTTCAGAATTTGTTTCCCTTTTCGTT
Organism: Musca vetustissima; assembly: GCF_032173495.1. Lineage (NCBI taxonomy): Eukaryota > Metazoa > Arthropoda > Insecta > Diptera > Muscidae > Musca > Musca vetustissima. The sequence goes on from NW_026888265.1 coordinate 2,663, forward strand.
ATTAATGGAAAAACTTCTCCTTAAAGCTACTGTGATTTATGTCAATGTGTGTGTCTTGATATTTACCGAATGGTAAACTTTAACCTAGACCAGTAAACCAACCATTTACAGACGTCAACAGTGCAAACTTATTTATCCCACTCTGCAGATGTTTCCCAACTCAGACCACATACCCACACGCACACACACATCGAATTGAGATACAACTAAAGCAATGAAAAGCAGAAGATTTTTGCTCCTTGCTAATGACTTCCATGTTAGGGTCATAGATTTATTTATTCGTTCGTGCATCTTCCATTCCATTCGATGGATATGTATATATATATATTTTTTTTTTTGGTTTATATCCAATGGCTGGCTAAGAAATGTAAAGAAGGCGAAGATGGTGTAAACTTTCACACCAACTGGCTGACAGCTGGTATTTGAAGCAATTTGCTTTTTAAGCTTACAGCAAATTGCTGAAATTATCCTCAGACGTAAGACAAATTGTATGCAATAAAGCCAAAACGAAAATTTGTCATACTTTTATGAGCGAGTATTTTCTTTTACTCGCATTTTTTGCAGACACAACACTGCGTCCGGAACTTATGAGCCATTTAAAAATTTAACGAGCCATGACATATAAAAATGATATTAATTTTTTATAAACACTTAATTTTATTGCTTATTAGAGTTTTTCTTAAATAAATCTTTTTCGTTTGGTAGAATTCCTAAAAAGAAAAATATTAAATGTTCATAGCCAAATCGTGAAATATGTTAAATAATGTTTTAAGACTGAACTTTTTATTTCAAATTGGTTGTTATTAGAAATCTGTCATTAAACGAAAAAAAATTGAAACAAGTGAAAATTGTTGGGACGACCATGAAAACAACTTAAAGCATCCGAGTACCAGTTGCTATAAGTTTCTTCTGTAAATTTTCGATTGGATTCCCAGCAATTTTCATTGTTTAAAAATCCACGCTTGGGGTCCTTAAAAACTATTGTTTAAAAGTCCACGATTGGAGTCCTTGGAAACTATATATAATCCACGTTTATATATCTCAGAATCCTTGGAAACTATTGTTTAAAAATCCACTTTTATATATTTTAGAATCTTTGGAAACAATTGTTTAAAACTCCACGCTTAAATATCTCAGAATCCTTGGAAAATATTGTATAAAAATCCACGCCTATATATCTCAGAGTCCTTGGAAACTATTGTTTAAAAATCCACGCCTATATATCTCAGAGTCCTTGAAACCTATTGTTTAAAAATCCACGCTTATAGATCTCAGAGTCCTTGGAAAAATATTCTTTAAAAATTCAGGCTTATAGGTCTCAGATCCCTTGAAAAAATATTCTTTAAAAATTCAGGCTTATAGGTCACAGATCCCTTGAAACATGCATTCCAGGATCCAATCAGCAAAGACATATATATATATATATTGTTCCATTACTGGCAATCAATATATTCTTAAAGTGTAGCGATTAACTTTTATCATATTTTTTTTATTCCATTCTACGGTTGATGTTACTTTTATTATAAATTATAACATCAAATGGTACCTTAAAGAACAATAAAGCATATACAACGTTTCATTGCCCCAGCAGGATACTACAGTTGCTGACTTCGTTGTTTATACCCTTCACCACACTGTGGTACACAACACTGCGTCCGGAACTTATGAGCCATTTAAAAATTTAACGAGCCATGACATATAAAAATGATATTAATTTTTTATAAACACTTAATTTTATTGCTTATTAGAGTTTTTCTTAAATAAATCTTTTTCGTTTGGTAGAATTCCTAAAAAGAAAAATATTAAATGTTCATAGCCAAATCGTGAAATATGTTAAATAATGTTTTAAGACTGAACTTTTTATTTCAAATTGGTTGTTATTAGAAATCTGTCATTAAACGAAAAAAAATTGAAACAAGTGAAAATTGTTGGGACGACCATGAAAACAACTTAAAGCATCCGAGTACCAGTTGCTATAAGTTTCTTCTGTAAATTTTCGATTGGATTCCCAGCAATTTTCATTGTTTAAAAATCCACGCTTGGGGTCCTTAAAAACTATTGTTTAAAAGTCCACGATTGGAGTCCTTGGAAACTATATATAATCCACGTTTATATATCTCAGAATCCTTGGAAACTATTGTTTAAAAATCCACTTTTATATATTTTAGAATCTTTGGAAACAATTGTTTAAAACTCCACGCTTAAATATCTCAGAATCCTTGGAAAATATTGTATAAAAATCCACGCCTATATATCTCAGAGTCCTTGGAAACTATTGTTTAAAAATCCACGCCTATATATCTCAGAGTCCTTGAAACCTATTGTTTAAAAATCCACGCTTATAGATCTCAGAGTCCTTGGAAAAATATTCTTTAAAAATTCAGGCTTATAGGTCTCAGATCCCTTGAAAAAATATTCTTTAAAAATTCAGGCTTATAGGTCACAGATCCCTTGAAACATGCATTCCAGGATCCAATCAGCAAAGACATATATATATATATATTGTTCCATTACTGGCAATCAATATATTCTTAAAGTGTAGCGATTAACTTTTATCATATTTTTTTTTATTCCATTCTACGGTTGATGTTACTTTTATTATAAATTATAACATCAAATGGTACCTTAAAGAACAATAAAGCATATACAACGTTTCATTGCCCCAGCAGGATACTACAGTTGCTGACTTCGTTGTTTATACCCTTCACCACACTGTGGTACACAACACTGCGTCCGGAACTTATGAGCCATTTAAAAATTTAACGAGCCATGACATATAAAAATGATATTAATTTTTTATAAACACTTAATTTTATTGCTTATTAGAGTTTTTCTTAAATAAATCTTTTTCGTTTGGTAGAATTCCTAAAAAGAAAAATATTAAATGTTCATAGCCAAATCGTGAAATATGTTAAATAATGTTTTAAGACTGAACTTTTTATTTCAAATTGGTTGTTATTAGAAATCTGTCATTAAACGAAAAAAAATTGAAACAAGTGAAAATTGTTGGGACGACCATGAAAACAACTTAAAGCATCCGAGTACCAGTTGCTATAAGTTTCTTCTGTAAATTTTCGATTGGATTCCCAGCAATTTTCATTGTTTAAAAATCCACGCTTGGGGTCCTTAAAAACTATTGTTTAAAAGTCCACGATTGGAGTCCTTGGAAACTATATATAATCCACGTTTATATATCTCAGAATCCTTGGAAACTATTGTTTAAAAATCCACTTTTATATATTTTAGAATCTTTGGAAACAATTGTTTAAAACTCCACGCTTAAATATCTCAGAATCCTTGGAAAATATTGTATAAAAATCCACGCCTATATATCTCAGAGTCCTTGGAAACTATTGTTTAAAAATCCACGCCTATATATCTCAGAGTCCTTGAAACCTATTGTTTAAAAATCCACGCTTATAGATCTCAGAGTCCTTGGAAAAATATTCTTTAAAAATTCAGGCTTATAGGTCTCAGATCCCTTGAAAAAATATTCTTTAAAAATTCAGGCTTATAGGTCACAGATCCCTTGAAACATGCATTCCAGGATCCAATCAGCAAAGACATATATATATATATATATATATATATTGTTCCATTACTGGCAATCAATATATTCTTAAAGTGTAGCGATTAACTTTTATCATATTTTTTTTATTCCATTCTACGGTTGATGTTACTTTTATTATAAATTATAACATCAAATGGTACCTTAAAGAACAATAAAGCATATACAACGTTTCATTGCCCCAGCAGGATACTACAGTTGCTGACTTCGTTGTTTATACCCTTCACCACACTGTGGTACAGGGTATTATGTCTTTGTGCATATGTTTGTAACAGGCAAACGGAAACGAGATAGGCACATGGTTCGTTTTGAGAAAATGCATAGAATCACTTTCTGAGTCAATTTACGCATGTCCGTCCGTTCATGTATTTTTGTGAACATAGTACAGGTCGCATTTATGATCCGATTTGGATGAAAATTGGCATATGTAACTCATTTGGCCCAAGGACGAAAAAAAGCGGTCCAGATTTAGATATAGCTCCCATATATATTTTCGTCCGATATAATGTAAATTGTCCACCAAAGTCCCTATATATCTTTCAATTTGCACGAAATTTGGCACAGCACAATGAATTAGGTCTAGAATGATGTGTGTTAAGTTTCCTGAAAATCGGTTCAGATTTAGATATAGCTCCCATATATATTTTTGTCCTATTAAATGGTGCACCAAAGTCCCCATATATCTTTCGATTGGCATGAAATTTGGCACAGCGTAATGAATTAAGTCGAGAATCATGTGTGTGAGGTTTCTTGAAAATCGGTTCAGATTTAAGGTAAATGGTGTACCAAAGTCCCTTAACATCTTTCGGTTTGCACGAAATTTGGCACAGCGTAATGAATTAGGTCTAGAATGATGTATGTTAAGTTTCCTGAAATGGGTCAGATTTAGATATAGCTTCTATATCTGACCAAATGAAAAATGTAGTATCGGTTGCAGAATGACATGTTTCTGAATCCAATTTCATTTTACGGGTCCTTTAAAAATGCCACGTCTGTTAGGATTCATCTGTTGAATATACCCAAAGTGGTGAAGGGTATCGGGCCCGTCGGACTCTACTACTTTCCTTACTGGTTTTCTTTTAACTATAACCTCCATCAATAGAGTTTCCATTCTATACGTCATCATATGAACTGCAGAATTCCAAGAACCTATGTAGACCACCTTGGCCATCTATTCTATTTTTATCTCAAATATTTACATTGAAGTAGTTTGCTGTCGATGACCACGGGAGTGTTTCCTTATGATGCTTCTTTATCGCTGCGAAACACAACGTTCTCTCGTTTGCAACAATAGACTTTGACTTGGTAATAACCATAAATATAATATATAATGGACAGCATGAGCTGGTTAAGAGAATTTTTTTTAATGAATATGATGAAAACGAAATATAGCGACTATACTAACACATACCCAGAAATGCCCCTTTTTAATACCAAACATCCGGATTTGTAAGACATATTTAAACGTTAGTGTCCTCATAATTCGTAACAACCCTAAATTCTCAATCTTCTCGATTTTTTGGAAGCGATTGTATTCATTAAAACTGAAAATCATTATTTTATATCCATCAAATAAGAAACGACACTTTTCAAACATGTCAGAAGCAAATAAAAAACCACATAAAACTTTTACGCAGCATACCTCAATGAAAATGTGTAGGGCGACAAAATTTTAACAACAACAAAAACTAAAAGGAAAACACAAAAAATTCTCTATATGATGTCAACTAAAGCAAATACACGTGTTTAATTCTTTATCACATCAATATAAAGGAAACAGGAAAATAACAACAACAAAAAAACTAGATTTCATACCTTTAGGAAACAAGCACACACACGTAAGAACCGACAATGAGTTAAAAAGCAATAAAATATCTACTATGGTTCAGTTAAGACGCAGGATATGAGCGTTGTTGTTGTTCTTGTTTCCAACATAAACATGTGTACACCCACGCACAGCATCCGAAGAGTGATGAAAAATAACGAAAACCATGGCACCATTATTATCCAAAAGGACACCCAACCGTTCACTTTTCACCATTTCCACGCTACACATCTCTTGATTTCTCGTTCTCCAGTATGATATGATAGGTGGGAGGTTGAACATTCCCACCCATCCATCTACGTACAAACGCCAGCAAGCTGTTTCTTGCAAACTTGCTTTATTATTGTTTGTGTTTACCGTAACACAACCATAAAGATATGAAAGTTGATAACCAACATCCCAACCATGTGGTATGACAACAGTGAGGCACCAAGGAAGAGGGAGGGGTTGGCTGGCTGACTGGGTGGTATGAGCCACAATAACTGACTATTATTGCCCTGGGCTTAAAGTTCAATTTCACTTTTGCTAATGAGAAAATTATACGGAAATTGTGACAAGGAAAAGAAACTTTAAGATTAATTTTTTTTCATAATTGTTCTTTACCACTTTGAGAAAATGGGTATTGTGATACGTTTTCGACAAAACCATCTAAGAGTCAGAAAAAGAAGGAAAAATCCAAAAGGTTTAAAATGTTAAAATATTTCTAATATTCAGTGCAGCCCTTCTAATTACTTGGCCAGATTCCCCTCACCGCGTGTTGTGAAGTTTTGCTTTCAAATGTGGCCTTTAAAAAAAATAAAAAAAAATAAGTTTTCGGTCCACTTCATCCCAAAATGATTATCTGATCATCACCGGAAATTACAGGCGTTGTCCTTGATCATAACTGGATCCTCATGGAACATTTCAAAACGTTCAGCGCTTTATTTCCGTCCTCCAGTGTGGTAATGGGTTACTAAATAATATCTGAATACATAATACATGTAATATTTAAGAGTAACTCCCACATCCGAGTACATACGACAATATAATTGGTATTAATTTAAAGGCCAACCACTCCTCTTGGATATACTATCAACTTCTCGGGTCTATGTCCTTCAGGAGTAAATATATTCCTTATAGAATACACATTTTGTCATTTTTCACACAAAAGTCAGGGTCCATTTGACCCGCTAAATATTGACCAATCTTTATCAAAACAGCCATGCTTATTCTTTGGCCCGATCCATTTTCAAAATTTCACGATGTTCGGGCCATTATTGCGGCCTCTGGAGCGACCAGAAAACCCGACAAAATTAAGTTTTTGGTCATCCCCTAAATATTAACCGATCTTTCCCAAAAACAATAGGGGTCTTCATTGGCCAGAACTCACCCTACATGCAAAATTTCGTGAAGATTGGTCCATAACTGTGGCCTGTATCGTGTTTACAAATTATAATGGACAGACGGACGGACACACATGTCTAGATCGACTCAGCTATTCGAGATATGACGATCGGTAAACTTAATGGTGGGTCTAGTACCAATATTTCGCGGCGTTACAAACTCTTGGGGCTGCACAAAGCTATAATACCCTGACAACATAGTTGTGTAGGGTATAAATATGCCTTATCGAAACATTGGTTTTAGACCTCATGGAGT
>NW_026888266.1:0-9494 GCF_032173495.1 Musca vetustissima
TTAGCAAATGCAGGAAATATTTAAACATGTATAAACATATTATTTTATTTTTAAACCAAACTGCATATGTCAGAAAAAACAATCCACACAATAATATCGACCATAAATTAAATTTGAGTACCATTTAGTACCATATTTCATGATTCGAGCTCTGATTCAAATTTTTTTCAGCCAAATCCAAATTTTCTATTTAACACACATTATTTTCAAAAAAAAAAAAAAAAAAAACTGCCTATATACCCCAATCCTACACCCCACAGTGACCCTAAATCCAAGTTTCAGGATTCTAACTCTATAGGTTCATTTACAATTCAAATTGTACCAAATTTAGTACACAGTAGTACTTATTTCCAAAACTTCCTTCTTACCCCAAACAGACACTCCCACAGTGATTATAAATCCAAGTTTCAACTCTATTGGTTCACCCACAATTTAAATTGTACCAAATTTAGTACAAAGTAGTACGAATTTCCAAAACTTCCTACATACCCCAATTCTACACCTCACACTGGTCCTAAATTCAAGTTTCCGGATTCCAACTCTATATGTTCACCCACAATTTAAAGAAGAATTTCCAAATCTTCCTACGTACCCCAATCCTACACCTCCACAGTGTTCCTAAATCAAAATTTCGGTTCACCCACAAATCAAATCTTACTAAATTTAGTACATAGTAGTACCAATTTCCAAACCTTTCTACATATTTTCTTAAACTGAATCCTGACCCCAATTCCACACCCCTACAGTGATCCTAACTTCAAATTTCATTGTTCCCGCTCTATAGGTTCACCCAAATCCAAACCGTACCGAATAATACTACGTTTATATTCCAATCCTACACTCCGACGGTACTTTTAATTTCAAATTCCAGAATTCCAGCTCGATTTGTATCTCCAAATTAAATTTGTACCAAATATAGTACCATATAGTACTTTTCGTACACATGAGTACACGCTTTCAAAACCATCTCCTTAAATAGACTCTACATCTCAAGCCTAATTCGCATTCCACATTTCAAATTTTTAGCTCTATCCTTTCACATGTTACGAATTTGTACCAAATTAAGTACATTTTAGTACTTTTCGGATAGTTATAGTTCGAATTTCCAAAAACTCTTTGCTACACCTATCCTACACTCCATCAGCGATCACCAATCCAAATTTCAGAGTTCTAGCTCTACCGGTTCGCCAAATACAAATGGTATCACATTTAGTAATTTTCGTACCCTTCTAGTACGAATTTCCAAAATCCCTGCCTTATCTGTCACCTTTGGACTAAAAGTGACCCTCACCCAAAATTTCAAAATTCTAGCTTCAGCCATTTCGTCTGGGTGTTGATGAATCGTTAAATCAGTCAGTCAGTCAATCACTTTACTCTTTTATTAGTATAGATTAGTAGTTTTTAGTACTTTTCGTACCCTTCTAGTACGAATTTCCAAAAACCCTGCCTTATCTGTCACATTTGGACCAAGAGTAACCCTCAACCAAAAATTCAAGATTATAGCTTCAGCCGTTTCGTGTGGGTGTTGATGAATCGTTAAATCAGTCAGTCAGTCCATTGCTTTACCCTTTTATTAGTATAGATAAGTCCATAACCCCCCATATGAAAGTCCCGCCTCATTTTCCACAATTAGACGACTTTTGTTTCACATATTTGCAGAATATTTACGATGTACGTTCACGTTTTGATATAGCCTTCATATAAGTTTCATAAGTCAAGTTTGGTGTTCAAAATGAGGTATATCAGTCAATTTTTAAGGTTTTTAAGGTTTGTTGGCAGATTTAAATAATTTTTAATGCGGTCTAGGTAGTGGTGGGTATAAATAGTTCGACCATTTAAATCGTTTTTCATTAATTTAATGTATTACATTTTGGGATATTAATCATATATATTATGTGGATATCACTAATTAATGCTTATCAGTTCCCCTTATACTTATTTGATTACGACCATTACTCAGACCCATCGTGGGTTGACGTCAAGTCTGAAGTAGAATATTGTAAACAACTACGTTCCAAAAAATCCCATTAATGCCAAAAAGTGCTAATTAATATTAAGTTCATTAAAAGCTTTTGAAAAGAAAATAAGAACATCTATAATAACAATTGTAGTAATTAAAATCTAATCATAAGTCTAATATTATTTTTACAATATTAATATCGGCAAACGGTATCATTTCAATAAAACGAATCAATTCATTGCATAGTGTTATTAATGGTAATGATATTGTTATTTTTTGTTTGGTCACCTTAATTAACAATACAATAATTCAAAAACTTACACGAGTAATTAAGAACTCAATGGATTCTTAATAACGGTTACTATTTTTTTTATTTATTTACTTGTCCTTGATAGACTAATTAAATTGTCATTAAATAATTTGGTATTTATGACAACATTCCATTGAAAATGTACGCTAAACTAATGATTATTTAAAAGACCGAACAAATAACAATTATAATCAGACTTCATACAATAATAATCCGCGTACACAAATGTATTGTACAAGAAAAATCAATTGAAATAAAATTATAAACTACAATTAGTTTTTAATTATACAGTTAAATTTCGGAACAAACACACTGTTAGACTTGTGTATTGTGAAGAAGAGGGCAAATCAAACAAGTGAAAAAAGCGTTAAGTTCGGCCGGGCCGAACTTTGGATACCTTCCACCATAGGAATACTGACAGTTACGTGAAATGAAAATATATTTGGAACATACAAAAAAGTGAACCTGTAACGACAATTCTACCAATCGATTGTTGCAAACCATAATTTAGACCAAATACAAATTTAGTAATTTTAATGGGGGTTTTTCCTAAAAACTCTGAACGCAAATATTTGGACCTATATTAGGGTGAAACATGTGTATAAAATCCTCAAAATACCCCTACAAAGGGGCGAATATAAATAATTTGATAACAAGATTTGTTACCATATACAACTACAAAATACCAAATTACAGAAACTGCCTGCAGACAAAAGACGACTCTATGCAAAATTTGGCGATTTATCTCAATTCGTTTAAGGGGACCCCCCCATTCTCGGGGTCAAAAATTTTGTTGATATAATTCGAATCTACACTAATTAATGAATGTCCCTACAAAATTTCAAGTGAAAATCTCAAGAACTCTTGAAGGTATAGCCGATTTATTGTGTCAGCATCAAGTGACGGCTGAAGGGCTTCTCAAACTTAAAAAGCGTTTTTCTCTAATCATTTTTTTTTTGTGAATGGCGGGTACGATAACTCAAAAACTAATAATCCAATCGGTTCCAAATTTTGCAACGTTTCTCTGGGAGTGTATAGCTCTCGTATGAACTAGGATAAAGCCAATCGGTGAATATCTTCCTTATTTTTTAACTTGGTTTTTGGTAAAAAATCGGCGATTTTCCAAAAATATTTTTTCAAATGTCCACCATTTTGTTAATTTTAGAGCGAAGTCAATAATCCTAGTTCATACGAGAGTCAGACATGTACTCTTTTTAACACCGTTGGAATTTTCGGTGTTCCAGTGAGGAGTTATCATGCCCGCCATCAAAAATAAGGACTTTTCTTTAATTACAAAAAACAATAACAAACATTTTTTGTAAATTATTTTTCTTCTCTTTTAAATTTTCAAATATATATGTGCAAAGTTACAAACCTTAACAAGCATTGGTATTGATTTACCAGCCCATTGAAAATCTTGAAAAATTAAAATCGAGAATGGGTGGGGTTCCCTTAAAGGCTACAGTGATTACAACAGACAGACGAACATGGCCATATCGTCATGGAATTTTGCGCTAATCATGCAGATATATACTTTATAGGATCGAAAATGATTAGCTCTATTAGTTACAAACGGAAAAACAAAATTAATATACCCTCCATACTATGGTGGAGTGTAAAAAGGAGGTTATATGCGTACTTCCCCTAAATGCGGGTGAATATTAATAATTTTTGCTAGGGAGATTTGTTACCATATATGCGTACAAAATACAAAAGTGTAGCGAATTCGGTTGAAAAACGCTCTCAGGTAGCCACCATATAAAGGGGATACCTTTATATGGTGGCTACCAGAACAACTGGACCTACATTTATAACTTATAGTGGAGAAATTAAGTACCCAATAACAACCCAATATACAAAATTTCAGCGCTCAAGAATCCCAAAATACCGAAAATTGGGGGATACCCTTATGTGGAAGCTATGCCTAAACGTGGACCGATAAAACCCATCTAATAAAGTCCATTGAATCAATCAATGGAAAATAGCGGCTGAAATCTTCAAAACACAACTGTAACTTTCAAGAGGATATGTGAGAACATGAACTCCGAATATTTTATTTTATTACAGTTCCTTTGTTTGACTAATAAATTAACAACTTGCGGGACTATGTTATCATTTTCGAAAAAAAAAATCTTTTAAAAATCTACGTCTTATATGTTTTTCGAAAAATATTCTTTAAAAAATCTACGACTTATATGCTTTCCATGTTTTTTACATATTTTTTTAAAAAATGGACACCATTTTTTAAACCAGTGAGAGAAACAATTTAGTCAGACTATATAAAACCCTACCCAACTACCACGGAACTCTAACTCTCTGTGGATCTATATTCTGAGAGTTAGAGTTCTAAGGCGTAGATTTTATATATATATATATATATATATAGGTCGCAATTATGGCCCAAATATCTCGAATTTTTAAATGGAGAAGGGGATTGGGCCAAAGAATAAGCATGCCTGTTTTGATAAAGATCGGTCAATATTTAGCGGGTCAAATGGACCCTGATTATTGTGTGAAAAATTACAAAATTTGTATTCTTTGGCGTATATATTTACCCCTGACATACAACCGAGAAGTTCATAGTACATCCAATAGGAGTTGTTGACCTTCTAATTAATACCAATTACATTGTCGTATGTACACTTAAATATTTACAGGTGCTTACGTATTCAGATAATATTTAGTAACCCATTACCACACTAGAGGGCGAAAATATAACGCTGATCGCATTGAAATATTCCATGAGGTTCCAGTTATGGTCAAGGCCAACGCCTATAACTTTCGGTGATGATCATATAATAATTTTGGGATAAAGTGGACCGAATACTTAATTTTTTGTGTTTTTCGAGTCGATATATAGGCCACTATAATAAGACAACATCACAACACAACCCACGGGGAGTGGAATATGGACATGTACCGAATATTAGAAATATTCGGAAAATATATCAGTGTAAAGAAGAGCTGTTGATCTCTAATCGGGCAAGAGGATGCAATTATTATGAAATATTGCCCAGGCTTGGAATAAACATCCACAGAAAGATAGAGTTCTGTGCTAGTTGTGTAGGTTATCTTATGGTCGGCCCCGTCCGACTATACTGCTCCGCTCACTGGTTTTTAAATAATCTACGCCCTTTTTTAGACCAGTGAGAAAAACAGTTTAGTCGGACTATATAAAAACCTACCCAACAACTCTCTGTGGATCTATATTCTGAGATCCACAGAGAGTTAGATTTATAAGGCGTAGATTTTGTTAAAGAATAGCCTATAGAGCGATTTGAAAAAAAGAACACATAAAAGCTGAGTTTTCGGGCATTTAATATACACTTAACCTATAAGGAGGATGTCTACATTCTGTAATTTTGTGTCAAAAAACATCGCTGCCTAATACCATACTTATTTGGTGTGCGTTTAACAATTGTTAGAGCAATTACATTTTTAGAAAACCCATGTTTTGTTTTGTTTTCTATATATATATTTGTTTATTATATGCCTTAATTTGTTCGGTTCAATAAATTTAGTGTCCAAACAAATTAAAATTGGATTGTTATTTTAATTATATAACAAAGTTAGTTTTTTTTCTTTTTTGCAAATATTGATTTAATTACATACATCAGTAATGTACCAAAATATTTGCATAACAATTGAATAGATTTACTCAAATGAATTAAAAATGTAATTTATCCAAATTGTTAAATAACAGTGTTTTGTGATATTTACATAGCGGTGCTAAAGTTCTCTGAAATATAAAACAATAGAATTGCATTAAATGCAAAAATAAGCTGTGAACTATAACTAATGACAATTTTATATATGTAGGAGTCATTTTATTGCCTCCTTGTCAAAGCCAGAATATATTAATAGAACATTTGGCATACTGTATTTTGAAATATATATATATATATATATATATATTCCAAATCTTTTAAAAAAATGGTCCAGTATATGCACTATATCTTCAATAGCTCTTTGGGGGCTAAGGGAAAAGTCAAACGATTTTTATGTCCCGCGGTAAGAGAGCAAAAAATCGAGTATGAACGCGGTGCCACCACAGCACTAAACCTTCATATTTTGAAGATGGAAGGCATTTCAATTTTGTGAGCCCCAAATATAGACCCATTAATTGATGGAATTCTGGATGGGTTTCATGTATTACAAAAATACAACATTTCACATAAAACCAAACATGAACCAGTGAGCGGAGCAGTATAGTCGGACGGGGCCGGCCATAGGATACCCTACACAACTATCACGGAACTCTAACTTTCTGCTGATGTTTTTTTCGAGCCTGGGCAATATTTCTGATATTTGCACCGCTTTGCCGATTAGAGGTCAACAGCAACTTTTCCTTACCCTGACATATTTTCCGAATATTACATGTCCATATTCCTTTCACCATGGGTTGTGTTGTGATATTCGGCTTTCAATTGTGGCCTATAGATCGGCTCAAAAAAAAAAAACAAAAACTATGTTTTCGGCCCATTTCATCCCAAAATGATCTCGGTGATCAGCACCGAAATTTATAGGCGATGTCCTTGACCATAACTGGAATTTCATGAAAAATTTCAAAGCGATCAGCGCTTCAATTCCGCCCTCTAGTGTGGTAATGTGTTACGTAAATATATATGTTTAACTCCCACATCCGAATACATACGACCATATAATTGGTATCAATTTAACCCTTTTGTGGCCCAATGTTGCCCACAGGCAACAAAATGTTTTAGAAGATATATGGGAAATTACAAAAATCTTTTAAATTCCTTGAAGCTGAGGTTTGCAAGGTTATAACTCGCGAAATATGAACATATTGCATATAATTTAAATTCAATTCTATAAAATGAAGTGTTCTTATCAAAATCTTGAAATTTTGGTAATAAATAATAAGTTGCGTGGAAGCTGTGGAGGTGGTAATGTAAAAAAATGGGTAAAAATGTGTTGAAGCCAACGAGTTTTTTTGTGTTCGTTCCCGATTTGTGGCTAAACTACACAATGCACGCACATGTGATCAGTGACTAAGTTGCAGAATACCCCATGGACAATATGGTTCTAATGTATGATTTTTCGATATAATCACTGCATCCACCCAAAATGGATGCTGACATTTTGAAGCCGGATTTTCGGTGTTTTTTGAATTTTTCTTATAATTAGGATGCGCATCCAGATAATAGAATAAACTAATTATAGGATCGTAGAACTTGTGATTCTGCTTCGTTTAGTGTATATCTCATGAATGTGCTCACTGTAGCTTCTTTGCAATTGGGTTCCAAAGACGAAAATTTGGTGCGTAAATTTTTATAAAAAACATATTTTTTGAGTCTTAAATTAAGAAAGTCCATTCAAATTCCGTGGAACCCCGCGTGATTTTAGTTTTTTTACGTGGCGGATCTAATGAGCCCATCCATGTTGAATTCCGTCCAATAAAACGGCGGATATAGGTACCTTGAATGTGGGAAAAACTGCAAAAACTTATTTTGACAAATTCGCGTAAATAATCGCGGTTTTCTTCGAATTAATTTTACATTCATTTATGCTTGTATTGTCAAATTCGCGAATCTGTGTGGAAATAGGTCAAAAATACATCGATACGCGAATAATATGCATATTTTATCCAAAATTGATTGTGGAGGCACATCCGCGGTTCTTAACCGATCCTTTTAAAATAGGTGTCCTTTTGCGTATTTTCATAGGAGATTACTAAAATCGGATGCGCATAAAAATCGTATGCACGTTGCGTGATTTTTAGCCATTTTTAGGGTTTTTGCATAGTAAAGTGCATCGAGTGGCACACTTTGACCGCTAAATTAAACATCGAAAAATTAATAATTATTGAAAGACATTGATTCGGTTTATACGAAAATCGCATGCGCATCAACTGATTTCAACTAATTCGCGAATTGCAAGCTTTTCAATATTGATAATTTTTATGTATTGTAAGTGCAATATATTTAGCCATTAATGACGTCGAAACTCTTATCAGATGAATCTGCCGATATTTAACAATCATCTAAAAGAATTTGCAAAAGAAAGCGTCGTATATTTTAGAAGATTAAGGCAAAACCGTGTCCTCTTAAACATACTAAAAAATCGAAAATTCCAAAAAACATTTGTTTTAATTCAAAAATTAATTTATTTTATTTTCCGATATCTTCATGTTTCTATTTGTTTTTCGCGACTATTAAACCGTATTTCAGTGTGATTTGACTAGTATGCAAAGATAACAATGGTGTTTAAGCATTTGTGAAGAAATTCGCGAATTACAACGAATAGGAATTCATTTAATTTATATTTGAAATACAAGATTTAAAACCGCTATAACTTTTGTGCGCAGCATCCGAATTTGTGAACGCGAACATATTTCGAATCAGCATATTTTTCTTAACCTATGTACCAAAAATCAGGAATGTGCTCGCAAAAAAATTTTTCAAATTTTTTTTAATGGAATTTTAAAAGAATTTTGTAATTTCCCATATATTCTTTGGATTTCATACGTCAAGAACTGATTATGGACGACACACATCAAAAAAATCTATAAAATTCAATGTTTTAGTAAAGTTATGAGCTTTTCAATATAAAGAAGAGGGCTAAAATGTGTACAGTACTAATTTGTGTATACAGTCCAAATTATTTAAATCGCTTCGTATTCAAAATGTACGAATTCTGCCATCAGATTTTTTTTTGATTCTTATACAACAGAATATAGGGAATAATTTAAAATGATTTTTTCTTCGATTTTTCATTTGGGTTTCTTGATATTGGATTTTTATTTTTCAGAAAGAATGTACTGTATATCCCGATTGCAAGGATGTAGCGATGTCAAATTTTTCCATATCCTATCTAGGGTAGTTGCATTAAATCTATGAACAGAAAATTGTTCTATGATTACGGAAAAAAATTCGGGACTCAAAGGGTTAAAGGTCAACCACTCCTCTTGAACATACTATCAACTTCTCGGGTCTAGGACATTCAGGGACAAATATTTACGCCATAGAATACAAATTTTGTAATTTTTCACACAAAAGTCGGGGTCCATTTGACCCGCTAAATATTGACCGATCTATATCAAAACATCCATACTTATTCTTTGGCCCGATCCACTTCTCCATGCAAAAATTCGCGGTCTTTGGGCCATAATTGCGGCCTCTGGACAGACCAGAAAAACCAAAAAAATAAAGTTTTTGGTCCATTTCATCTCCTAAATATTAACAGAGCATTTCCAAAAACAAT
>NW_026888267.1:0-9578 GCF_032173495.1 Musca vetustissima
CTAGAACTAATTCAGTACTCTAAGCTAAATTTAGTGCAAAAAGATATATAGGAACTTTGGTACACCATTGACATTAAATCGGACGAAAATATATATGGGGGCTATATCTAAATCTGAACCGATTTCAACCAAACTTGGCATACTTCATTCTAGACCTAATTCTGTACTCTGTGCCAAATCGAAAGATATATAGGGGCTTTTGGTTGCCCATTTACCATAAATCGGACGAAAATATATATGGAAGCTATATCCAAATCTGAACCGATTTTCTTGAATTTCAATAGGGTTCATCCTTGGGCAAAATAAGTGATTTATGCCAAATTTCATCCAAATCGGATCATAAATGCTTGTGCTTGGTTTACATGAATAAATCGACTCAGAAAGTGATTCTATGCATATTCTCAAAGGAACCATGGGTCTATCTCGTTTCCTTTTGCCTGTTACAAACATATGCACAAAGACATAATACCCTGCACCACTGCGTGGTGAAGGTTGGTCCTTGAAAAAATATTCTTTAATAAATCCACGCATCAGTTGGCCCTTGAAAAATATTCTTTAGTAAATCCACGCCTTGTTTTGGTCGGTCCTTGAAAAAGTAATCTTTACAAAAATCCACGCCTTGTTTAATGGTCTTTGAAGAAATATTCTTCAAAAAAAATCCACGCCTTGTTCAATGGTCTTTGAAGAAATATTCTTTAAAAAATCCACGCCTTGTTCAATGGTCCTTGAAAAAATATTCTTTGAAAAATCCACGCCTTCTGTTAGGTCTTGAAAAAAATGTTCTTTAAAAAATCCACACCTTGTTTGGTCCTTGAAAAAATATTCTTTAAAAAATCTACGCCTTGTTTGGTCCTTACAAAACTATTCCTTAAAAAATCCACGCCTTGTTTAATGGCCCTTAAAAAAATGGTCCTTAAAAAATCCACGCCTTGTTTAATAGTCCTTAAAAAATCCACACCTTGTTTAATGGTCCTTAAAAAAATGGTCCTTAAAAAATCCACGCCTTGTTTAATGGTCCTTAAAAAAATGGTCCTTAAAAAATCCACGCCTTCTTTAATGGTCCTTAAAAAAATGGTCCTTAAAAAATCCACGCCTTCTTTAATGGTCCTTGAAAAAAAAATTTCATTAACAAGTCCAGGCCTTGTTTAATGGTCCTTGAAAAAAATTTCTTTAAAAAATCCATGCCTCGTTTAATGGTCATTGAAAAAAAAATTCTTTAAAAAATCTACGCCTTGTTTAATGGTCCTTGAGAAAAAAAAATTTCTTTAAAAAAGCCACGCCTTGTTTAATGGTCCTTGAACAAATGTTCTTGAAAAAATCCGCGCTTGAAAAAATATTCTTTAAAAAATAAAAGCCTCTGCCACAACTTTTCAATCTTGATCATGAATAAATTACGGAAAATAAACTTTGCAAATATTTACCCCAAGCAGCTGAGATCATTCCACCACCGCGTACACAAGAACTTCACTTCATATCCATACCGTGCCATTTTGCAACATGTTATAGCTGCCATGCTAGTCAGTCATTGTTATTGTTGTTGTTGTAACTCTTGTTTACTAATATTCTTTTGTCCACCGTCCTCCACATGGGCTCGTTTCCTAGAGTGGATGCGGTCAAAAGTGTCTGACATATTAATCTAGTGGCGTTTCGGATGTGACGTGTTCTCTCTGGCCTTCAGTAAATACCACCATGTAATTTTTGCAACAGTGGCAACCCCCTCGACATGAAAAGCGCAAGATGTTACCCAAAACCCCTCCAACTGAAGCTATTGTTTGTCCGGCTTATGGTTGAATGTTACTAATACTATTACAACAACTGACTACTACAACTACTACCACCATCAACCACTACTTCGACTAGCTCTGATGTTGCTTCAGCTGACTATGGCTGATACTGTTGCGCTATTTTCTGAGTGACGGAC
Source organism: Musca vetustissima (assembly GCF_032173495.1). NCBI lineage: Eukaryota > Metazoa > Arthropoda > Insecta > Diptera > Muscidae > Musca > Musca vetustissima. The sequence goes on from NW_026888267.1 coordinate 1,922, forward strand.
GGGCGTTCGGTCGGCCATGTTATGCCCTAACAAAGTTAAAAACCATCAGTCAAATGTTGCAACGGACCGTAAAATAATAAACAGTCACGATAAACTCGGGTATTATTATTTTGTTCCCATAAATTTAACATGAGGCAATAGCAGCGACAGCAGCAGCAACAACAACAAAAACACACAATTTTGTGATAGTGTAGAAAAAGTGAAAAAAAAACGCTACCATGAAGGATAAAGTCAATGGGACAATATGTAAAGCATTAAGTGATGTGGAAATAAATTGGTCCGTCTAGTTATTGGGAGGAGTGAAAAAAAATTGGAAATTAATTTAGGATTTAAAGTTTGACTGCAATTGCATTTAAGACAAAATTTTCTAGACTTAGACTTAGTTGAATCTAATAAGAGTAGGGATCGAACTATATGGGAGCTATATCTGAACTTGACCTGATTTAAACCAAAAGGCTAGGTCGAACTTTTGATACCCTCCACCAGGTGGAGGTGCTTTCAAAGTTCCATAAATCGGTCGGGACCTTTATATGGGGACTATATTATTATGGTAGTACGTTGAGTATGATCTGAAATATAAATAATGTTCCAAATTGCAGGTTAGCTGATTACTTTCAAAAGACGAAATAACTGGGGACTACCCGGAAACTTGGGCCAATATTGATATGTTTTTTTAGGAATATTTTGTATCCAGTAAGAACCCTAAAAATCAAAATACAGGTGATTAGGTTGAAGAACATGCCCAGAACTATCACAGTACGAACTAATGGGTGCTTGGGTGGATGTGTTCCGTCAGATGTTTCAAAGCGGATTTTTTTTAAACCTACATATTGTGAGTTAATAAATTTTATATCGTCTTTATTCATAAGTATTATATTAATTTGAATTTAGCCTTCATATCCAAGAGATTTTCTATAAATTCCTAAGATATGACATTGAAATAGAATTTCTATTGGTGAATATATACCTATATTTGCTATCATTGATATCAATACTAAGTTTTATTACTTTTTTCCCCTCCTCCACCTCCTGCTGCAGCATCTTTACACATGCACATATTTATAATATGAAATGTGTAAGACGTGCATAATATTTTATTTTTCTGTTATAACTTCATAAATATTTTATAATATTTGCATTCATACACCTACTACATACATATATTTAAATACATTTATTTACACATACATACATATAAAAGGATATCTGAATGTTTCTCCTAGAAGGCATCTGCCTCACAAAGTAATATATTCCATTCATTGCTAAGTTAGATACATACAATTTTTGAAATTCTTGAGCTGAATAGGGTTATTTGTGAAGAGAACCGTGGATTTTTTAAAGAATATTTTTCATGGTTCATAAGACTACGTGGATTTATAAAAGAATATTTTTCAAGGGCCAACTGAGGCGTGGATTTATTAAAGAATAATTTTTCAAGGCCTAACCAAGGCGTGGATTTATTAAAGAATAGTTTTTCAAGGCCTAAACAAGGCGTGGATTTATTAAAGAATAATTTTTCAAGGACCTTCATACAAGGCGTGGATTTATTAAAGAATAGTTTTTCAAGGACCATCAGAACAAGGCGTGGATTTATTAAAGAATAGTTTTTCAAGGTCCATCAGAACAAGGCGTGGATTTATTAAAGAATAGTTTTTCAAGGACCATCAGAACAAGGCGTGGATTTATTAAAGAATAGTTTTTCAAGGACCATCAGAACAAGGCGTGGATTTATTAAAGAATAGTTTTTCAAGGACCATCAGAACAAGGCGTGGTTTTATTAAAGAATAGTTTTTCAAGGACCATCAGAACAAGGCGTGGATTTATTAAAGAATAGTTTTTCAAGGACCATCAGAACAAGGCGTGGATTTATTAAAGAATAGTTTTTCAAGGACCATCAGAACAAGGCGTGGATTTATTAAAGAATAGTTTTTCAAGGACCATCAGAACAAGGCGTGGATTTATTAAAGAATAGTTTTTCAAGGACCATCAGAACAAGGCGTGGATTTATTAAAGAATAGTTTTTCAAGGACCATCAGAACAAGGCGTGGATTTATTAAAGAATATATTTGCAAGGACCTTCATACAAGGCGTGGATTTATTAAAGAATATATTTGCAAGGACCTTCATACAAGGCGTGGATTTAATAAAGAATATATTTGCAAGGACCATCAGAACAAGGCGTGGATTTATTAAAGAATAATTTTTCAAGGACCTTCATACAAGGCGTGGATTTATTAAAGAATAGTTTTTCAAGGACCTTCATACAAGGCGTGGATTTATTAAAGAATATATTTGCAAGGACCTTCATACAAGGCGTGGATTTATTAAAGAATATTTTTAAGGGCCCACAGGCCAAGGCGTGGATTTATTAAAGAATATATTTAAGAGCCCTCAGAACAAGGCGTGCATTTATTAAAGGATATTTTTAAGGACCCTCAGAACAAGGCGTGGATTTATTAACGAATAGTTTTTCAAGGACCATCAGAACAAGGCGTGGATTTATTAAAGAATAGTTTTTCAAGGACCATCAGAACAAGGCGTGGATTTATTAAAGAATAGTTTTTCAAGGACCATCAGAACAAGGCGTGGATTTATTAAAGAATAGTTTTTCAAGGACCATCAGAACAAGGCGTGGATTTATTAAAGAATAGTTTTTCAAGGACCATCAGAACAAGGCGTGGATTTATTAAAGAATAGTTTTTCAAGGACCATCAGAACAAGGCGTGGATTTATTAAAGAATATATTTGCAAGGACCTTCATACAAGGCGTGGATTTATTAAAGAATATATTTGCAAGGACCTTCATACAAGGCGTGGATTTAATAAAGAATATATTTGCAAGGACCATCAGAACAAGGCGTGGATTTATTAAAGAATAGTTTTTCAAGGACCTTCATACAAGGCGTGGATTTATTAAAGAATAGTTTTTCAAGGACCTTCATACAAGGCGTGGATTTATTAAAGAATATATTTGCAAGGACCTTCATACAAGGCGTGGATTTATTAAAGAATATATTTGCAAGGACCATCAGAACAAGGCGTGGATTTATTAAAGAATATATTTGCAAGGACCATCAGAACAAGGCGTGGATTTATTAAAGAATAGTTTTTCAAGGACCATCAGAACAAGGCGTGGATTTATTAAAGAATAGTTTTTCAAGGACCATCAGAACAAGGCGTGGATTTATTAAAGAATATATTTGCAAGGACCTTCATACAAGGCGTGGATTTGTTAAAGAATATTGGGGCCCATACAAGGCGTGGATTTAATAAAGAATATTTTTCAAGGGCCAACTGAGGCGTGGATTTATTAAAGAATAATTTTTCAAGGACCTTCATACAAGGCGTGGATTTATTAAAGAATATATTTGCAAGGACCTTCATACAAGGCGTGGATTTATTAAAGAATATATTTGCAAGGACCATCAGAACAAGGCGTGGATTTATTAAAGAATATATTTGCAAGGACCATCAGAACAAGGCGTGGATTTATTAAAGAATAGTTTTTCAAGGACCATCAGAACAAGGCGTGGATTTATTAAAGAATAGTTTTTCAAGGACCTTCATACAAGGCGTGGATTTATTAAAGAATATATTTGCAAGGACCTTCATACAAGGCGTGGATTTATTAAAGAATATATTTGCAAGGACCATCAGAACAAGGCGTGGATTTATTAAAGAATAGTTTTTCAAGGACCATCAGAACAAGGCGTGGATTTATTAAAGAATAGTTTTTCAAGGACCATCAGAACAAGGCGTGGATTTATTAAAGAATAGTTTTTCAAGGACCATCAGAACAAGGCGTGGATTTATTAAAGAATAGTTTTTCAAGGACCATCAGATCAAGGCGTGGATTTATTAAAGAATAGTTTTTCAAGGACCATCAGAACAAGGCGTGGATTTATTAAAGAATAGTTTTTCAAGGACCATCAGAACAAGGCGTGGATTTATTAAAGAATAGTTTTTCAAGGACCATCAGAACAAGGCGTGGATTTATTAAAGAATAGTTTTTCAAGGACCATCAGAACAAGGCGTGGATTTATTAAAGAATAGTTTTTCAAGGACCATCAGAACAAGGCGTGGATTTATTAAAGAATAGTTTTTCAAGGACCATCAGAACAAGGCGTGGATTTATTAAAGAATATTTTTTCAAGGACCATCCTCCAAGGCGTGGATTTATTAAAGAATAGTTTTTCAAGGACCATCAGAACAAGGCGTGGATTTATTAAAGAATAGTTTTTCAAGGACCATCAGAACAAGGCGTGGATTTATTAAAGAATAGTTTTTCAAGGACCATCAGAACAAGGCGTGGATTTATTAAAGAATAGTTTTTCAAGGACCATCAGAACAAGGCGTGGATTTATTAAAGAATAGTTTTTCAAGGACCATCAGAACAAGGCGTGGATTTATTAAAGAATAGTTTTGTTTTCCAAAACAAGGGGTGGAATATTTTTTCAAGGACCAAAACAAGGTGTGGAATATTTTTTCAAGGACCAAAACAAGGCGTGGAAATTTTTTTCAAGGACCAAAACAAGGCGTGGAAATTTTTTTCAAGGACCATCAGAACAAGACGTGGATTTATTAAAGAATAGTTTTTCAAGGACCATCAGAACAAGGCGTGGATTTATTAAAGAATAGTTTCTCAAGGACCATCAGAACAAGGCGGGGATTTATTAAAGAATAGTTTTTCAAGGACCATCAGAACAAGGCGTGGATTTATTAAAGAATAGTTTCTCAAGGACCATCAGAACAAGGCGTGGATTTATTAAAGAATAGTTTTTCAGGGGTCATCCATACAAGGCGTGAATTTATTAAAGAAGACTTTTTTCAAGGTCCATCCACACAAGGTGTGGATTTATTAAGGAATAGTTTTTCAAGGACCATCAGAACAAGGCGTGGATTTATTAAGGAATAGTTTTTCAAGGACCATCAGAACAAGGCGTGGATTTATTAAGGAATAGTTTTTCAAGGACCATCAGAACAAGGCGTGGATTTCTTTCAAGGACCAAAACAAGGCGTGGACGTGTTAAAGAATATTTTTTGATGGACCAAAAAATGGATTTTTTAAAAAATATTTTTTTTCAAGGACGTGGATTAATTTCTTTCTTACTTACTTAGCTTGTTTCTTACAGAACGGTTGTTCCATAAGTCGAACTTAAAAAAGCTTTCCAAGCCCGTCGTACTTGTGCGCATCTTTGAAATACCACGTTCCAAGATTTTCTTTTCTACTTCGTCTTTCCATCTGATTCGTGGCCTTCGCCTTCTACGGGAACCATCAGTAGGCTAGCTTTTATATGCCATTCATTCGCACAACATGGCATAGCCATCGTAGTCGCTGCAGCTCAATACGACTGACTATGTCGATATCCGCGTATAAATTGTAAAGCTCGTGGTTCATTCGACGCCGATATTCACCGTCGACCCAGATCGGCCCGTAGATCTTTCGGAGAATTTTTCTTTAACACACCCCAAGAACTGCTTCATCTGCTTGCGCAAGTACCCATACTTCAGATCCATATAACAGAACGGGTAGTATCACCGTCTTTTAAAGTGTGAGTTTGGTCTGGCGGTAGGTGGCCTTGTTTCTAAACTGCTTACTTAGACCATAGTAGCATCTGTTGACCATCACTATCCTTCCCCGAATTTCAAAACTGATGTCATTCGTTTTGTTTATGGCGCTACCAAGGTATATAAAATCTTTGACTACATCGAAGCTGCAGTTCTCAAGTTCCACAGTTGGTCCGAGTCTACTGGACGTCGTGCGCATTGATACCATCAGCTTGGTCTTCTAGCCGTTTACTGCTAGACCCACATTGGCAGACTCCTTCTCAATTTGTTCAAAGGTGGCTGTTACCGCTCGCAATATTCGACCCATTATATCGATGTCATCGGCGTAGGCCAGTAACATATGTTGTTTGGTGTACAGAGTGCCATTTCTGTTTCACCCGACAAACTGTCAACCTTGTCTGAATCCTCTTTCAGTATTGAAGGGCTCTGATTGGTCCGTTCCGACTTCAACTGCTGACTTTGTGCCACTTAAAGTTATCCTGCATAGCCGTATTAATTTTGCAGGAATGCCAAACGCAGACATGGCTTTAAACACCTCTGAACGGATAGGGCTGTCAAAAGCGGTTTTATAGTCGACGAATAGGTGGTATGTGTCGATGTGTTTTTTGTGGGTCTTTTCCAGGATTTGACGCTGTGTGATTTGCCAGTTCTGAAGCCACATTGGTATGGTCCAATAATGTCATTGACCATTGGCTTCAATCGTTCACACAGAACACTGGACAGCACTCTATATGCGATGGGAAGAAGGTTAACCGTCATCTCTTATTGGTTCTGGCGTATCTTCTTCACCGTCACTCTTTGATACCAGAAGCTTTTCAAAATGCTCCTTACAGATCCTCAACACGCTGTCTGTATCTGTCACCAGGATTTCTTCTTCATCTCTACAGGAGGATGAGCCTGCACCAAAGCCTTCGGTTTGGTTTGTTCTGTTTGTTTTAACCGTTGGTACAATTTTCGGACTTCATTCTGACTCCTTTACATCTCGATTTGCTCACGCACACGTTTTTCTAGTTCTTTCTTGTTTTTCTGAAGACACGTTTCTCCTTTACTTCCGATAATTCTCCATCACATTACATGTTGCTACTGTCAGTAGGGTTGCCCTATACGCTGCGTTTTTCACGTCAGTAGCATTACGACACTCCTGATCGTACCATGGTGGTGGTTTTTGGTACCTTTTTGTCCTTCTATACTATTATCGGGACAAGAAGTGCATTCGTCATGCAGGTGGGTAAGTTGAGCGGAGTAGGCCTCCTCTACCTCTTATGTTTGTAGCTTTTCGACGACGAGTTTCCCTGTTGTGTCAGATCGCACCTTTGCTGCAACATCAAGACGAGTGCGAACCTTGACTGCCACAAGGTAGTGGTCCAAATCGATATTCGCTTCTCGGATCGATCGATGAATGCCTTTCGTCTATAACAACATGATCAATTTGATTTCTCGTTGCTTGATCAGGAGAAATCCAGGTGGCCTTATGTATATCGAGATGCTTGAATCTGGTGCTGCTAACTACCATTTTTTTTTTTTGCTGCCGCGAAGTCAATCAACCTGATGCCGTTCTCGGATGTCTCTTCATGAAGGCTGACTTTTCCGACGGTGGGGCTAAAGATATTTTCCCTTCCGATTTTTGCATTAAAATCTCCTACCAGAATTTTAATGTCATGGCCATTGCTGCGATCATATGCTGTTTCTAGGAGCTCGTAAAATATGTCTTTGCTCTGCTCATCTATGTTTTACCATCGGAGAATGAGCACAAATGAGACTGATGTAGAAGAACTTCGCTTTTATGCGGATTATAGCAATTCGCTCATCTACTCGAGTGAATCTGGAGACGAGGTATTTTATTCTCCTTTCAACCATAAACCCGCAGCCAAATTCATGTCTCGTTTCATGGCAGCTATAACATAGTGCGTAATCGTCCGATTTACTTACGCCAGTCCCTTTCCATCGCATTTCCTGTAAGGCAATAATATCGGCTCTGTACAACGTGCGCACATTCCAAGTGCTGATTCACAGATCGTTATCGTGGGTCGTCAACATTAGGTGGGTTTGGTTTTATTTTTCTTTGCGTTTTCATAGTAGGACGGGTTTT